>NC_058130.1:267063776-267110748 GCF_016433145.1 Gracilinanus agilis | reverse complement strand
TCTTCAGTTGTCTTGTCTCACTTTCCAATTGCGAAATTCTGCCTTTTAAACTGTTATTTTCTTGCCAGATTTCTTCCATTTTCCTTAGCATTTCATTTTTAAACTCTTCCATAACTTGTGACCAGCTTTCATTTTTTTGGGGAGGTTTGGATTTTTGTTTTCCCTCCTCTGTTGTCTGGATTTTCTCTGTGTAGAAGTTGTCTAGTGGTCCAGAGTGTCTCTTGATGGTCTTTTTCTTCTGGATTTCCTTATTGCTGGCCATTGTTAGCCCCGCCCCTTTTCCGCTTTGTCTTTGCACTCCGGGTCTGCCTGGGCCTTGCAAGCTTGGGGGGGGGGGCCGGTCTCCTTGTCCTGGGGTCAGGCCTCCTAGTAGTTCCCGGTCTGCCCCTCTGCCTGAGATTCCTTCAGCAGTCTTTGGGGCTGCTTCCACAGCCACGCTCAGGTCTGCACCGGGTCCTCACTGGAGGTCCAAGCCTGGGCTGGAGATCGTTATTCAAGCCTAGGGCACTGCCTTTGCCTGCGCTGATGCTCTTAGGGCCCTGCCTTCACCCCCGCAGAAGGTAGTGAAAGTCCGTGGGCTGGAGATCTTTATTCAGAGCTTGGGAAAGGCCGAGTTTTAGGGGCCTTTGTCCAGGCCGGAGGCGGTGCCTTCACCCACGTGGGCGCTCAGGGAGAGTCCCAGCCACCTGGGGTCCCTCATCTTGCAGCGCACAGGTACGGGCTCAGGGGCTGCCAGTGATTTTCTGGTTGCCCCAGTCCTGTTTACCCGCTTGTGCGGTGTGGGGGGTGGGGGAGGGGCTTCTTCCTCTCGTGTTTTAGTGTGAACTGTTTCACCCCTTTAAAGTGTGGAAATGCCCCGATTCTGCGTACCTTCAATGCTGCGCCCTGTTGTGGGGTTCCTTCGTTCCTCTGGACTCGTTTTTATTTCCCCTTGAGGGGTTCTGTGTGGTTCGGTCAGGAGAGATCGAGCAGCTGCTCCTTACTCTGCCGCCATCTTAACCGGAAGTCCTACAAAGTAATTTTTTTACCCCTGTTGGATGATAAGTAAAGGTCAATGTATATCAACGCTCTGTCACCATA
Source organism: Gracilinanus agilis (assembly GCF_016433145.1). Lineage (NCBI taxonomy): Eukaryota > Metazoa > Chordata > Mammalia > Didelphimorphia > Didelphidae > Gracilinanus > Gracilinanus agilis. Next base: position 267,109,668 of record NC_058130.1, on the reverse strand, counting down.
CTGGACAATAAGAGAGCATTGTATGCTTAGGAGCTGGGGTAGAAAAAGAATTTTTTGAATCATGGAATGTTAAAACTAGATTGGAATTAAAGGCAATCTAGTCCAGAGGTGTTGAACATGCGTCCTACAAAACTCTGAAGTGAGGTCCTAGCCAGATTAAAATGTAATTAATAAATGTTTAATTAAAAAATATAATACAACATAGATAATGTTAATTTGTGGTTTCAGTATGCCAGCAGCAGGAATCAGTTTCTATTTGAATTTGACACCATGGTTCCAGTGCAGCGCTTTCATTTTATTTATGTGAGTGGAGGTTTCAAAAAGTGAATTAATCTGTCAGAGATTTAAAAAACAAAACAAAACACAAAATCTCATTAAATATAAAGGTGGAACCATAACCTAGGTCTTCCGACTCTCATTCCATTGTTCTTTACATTACACCAGACTGTCTCTGAACTTAAAAAATAATTCTTCAGTGGTAATACCCAATAAAGTGTCTTGAAAGAAAAACAAAGACAACTCAGCTAGTTATGGCAAAAATCTGTTAAAGGTCTGCATCTGGATTAAGGGTACAATAAATGTTTCAACTGGAAAAAAAATGGGTCAATCTTTCAGACACATGGCTGGAGACTAAGAGGTATTTGATTTCCTTTCGAAACATTTGTTTCCCATCCTAAGCTAGAGAGTGATGTGGAGGGGGCAATAATGAAACATGATGGTTCCTTTCCTCCTGCTTTCCATTAGTAATGTCCCTAATGTCTGAAGGGATCCCCATTCAGGTTTCAGCCTGATTTCTACCTTATCTAGAAAGGGAGATTCTTACTGCTTGTTAGTCTGTAACCTCTGTAGTGATGATGCTTAGAATTCTTTCTCCCTGCTAGGGAGAGGGGGTGAACTATATAACTTCTGAAGTAACACTAATTACCCATTACCAGCATGCCTCTTGGGACTCCTGGTGATTAAGCCTTTAGGGCTTCCACTGGGGTTGTAAGGTGACATCATCACGCAATTAAGATGACTATGGTGACTAACTACTTTGCCCCAAACAAAGAACCCCTGTTTTAATTTATCATGTGTGCTTTGCTTGTTTAAAAATGAGCTCTCATTGGTATTTAGGGAAGATGGGATAGCTGGGCTGAGTGGGAGCAATGATCAGGGACATACAACAAGTTTGCAGTTCTGAAATGTTGAAAAAAGAATAAATAATGTGGAATAAGAGGGAAAATGAGAAATAGAAAATTGTTATTTAATTCCAAGTCTTCTTTCTATTGAATTGTTTAAATATTTTCTTTCATCAGAGATGCTAACTACAAAAGCATTGCTTTTTCATCTTTTTATTCATTTTTTATTTCTATCATTGATTACTCAGATGGAGTTATTGCTAAGTAATAAAAAGACCATAGTTTGTATCTCAGGAATGATGAGAAAAGAGAAAGAGAGAGACAGAGACAGACAGACAGACAGATGAATGGACAGACAAACAGACAGAGAGAGTTAGAGAGAGAGAGACAGACAGACAGAGAAAGAGACAGAGACAGAGGTACACAGAGAGAGAGAGAGAGAGAGAGAGAGGGAGAAGGGACCTCACATTTACAAGGAAAAAAAGATAACATTTAGAACTAGAAGGGACTCATAGATGTCATCTAATCCAACACCCTCCCTTTATAATTTAGGTTGTATCCTGGAGTAGGGCCATACAGATAGTAAAAGGCAGGGGTAGCTTTTAGACCAAAGTCCTTTTCTTCTTTATTCTTAGTTCAGAAACAATCTAGATCAACTCCATATCCAAATCTCAGTGAACAATAAAGTATAGTAATAAGGAGACACACAGTGCTCTTTAATGAGTGAATTGGGACTAGAAACGATGACTAAGATTTTCTCTTAAAGGTGGGAACTTGTTTCCTAAAAACTTACCACCTATTTTCATAATTTACACAACATTCCTTTGATCTTGCTGTTATATGTCCTTGGAAATATTTTTATGGCTTTCCTATGAGTAACTTGACCTTTATTTTTTTCTCAAGGAGGGGAAAAATGTGCCTCTTACTTCTTTTATACAGGATGTCTCAAAAGTCTTAGTGTAGTTTTAAGCTATAATAATTCAAAACTACACTGATTTCTGGAATATCTTTCATAAGGTTTGCTTTGCCCTTATCCTCAACAAACCTAACTGGACATCTGCCTGCGTTGAGGCCACCAAATGGCTCCCTTTTGATGTTCCTCGTCCTTTCCCTCCAATTGCCCAAGCCCAAACTTATTCACTCAAAGACCACCATTATATCCTAACACTAGAATTACCATGAAACTCCTTCCCCTAATGGCCTCAACAAGAATGCTAACCCTATTCCCATCCCTAGACTGCACCAGGATCTTCCCTTCCTAATAATGCAACCTGCAGAATCCTGGACCTTACCATCAGCTTTGCCAATGAATTCTAAGGGCCAATGAGCTTTTCCATACTTTCTGCAGGTGAATTTTCTTATAAATGTCATTTTCCTAAGACTGTAAGCTTGAGAGTATGCGCTTTCTCTTTTTGTTATTCATAATCCCAGGGCTCATCACAATATATAATATATAAAATTGCTGATAAATTATTTTCTATCCCATTCCATCCCATTCTATTCCATCCCATTCCATCTCATTCCATTTCAGGTATCTCCAAAGAGTGTCTTTCAAGTACAATGACATTGACTTTTATTGGAAACTACAAAGAAACCATAGCCTATTTCACAGAATCACAGAATTTCAGTTTAAAGAAACCTCAGAAGCTATCTAATCCAACTTCTACTATAACAAGAATTCCCTCTATAATATACCTAACAAATAGTTGTCCAGATTCAGCTTAAAGACCCATAATGAATCTGTGTTTTGTTTTACTTTTGACTATCTCTAAAACTAGAAATTTTAGCTAGTTCATTAGTTGAAACTAAAACTGACTCTATCTTTTACCCATTCTCCCAGTTTGACCTTTTAGAGTCAAACAAAACAAGTTGTTGCCCTTCAAATATTTGAAGGTAGCTATTATGTCTCACCTGAGTTTTCTCTTCCCCAAGTTAAACATTCCTGGTTCTTAAAACCAATCTTCTTATACCACGATATTTAAGCCCTTCATTATATTGGTTGACTTCCTTAGACACTTTCTAAATTATTGATATTCTCGCTGAAATGTAGTAGGAAGAAATGAATCTTGTACTTCAAATATGATAGGACATTAGTAGAGGACAGCTGGGCACTATTCCTCTCACTGGAGCCTAAAGTCCACAGGAGCTTTTCTTTTGACTGCTATGTTACATTCTTGACACTGCACTATAACTCCTAGATATTTTTCAGATTTAGACATAACTCTTCTCCTATTCTATTGTAGTTTTTTTTGAATCCAAGTGAAATACTTAGATATCTATTAGATTTCATCTTATTCCATTTTCCTCAATATTCTATCTTGTCGAGACTTTTTTTTCTTTTGGATCCTGTCATTCAGTGTTTTGATATCTCACTGAGCTGTGTGCCATCTTTAAAATTGATATGAATGGACTATGCTTTTATCTAAATAATTAATAAAAATATTAAACAGCACTGTTTCCAGGATACCTTCTTGAATTATTTCCCTTTTTGTTGACAACTATTGCTGGATTTGGCCATTCAACTAGTTTTGAGTCCACAGAGTTCTAAAGGTGGATTCCATTTAGACTTTAGCAAAATTTAAATTATAAAGGGGTAAGATAAAGGAAGTGAAATGTAAATTTGAAACTTTTTAAGCATAAAGCATTCTATGTTTTGAAGGAGACCCTAGGCATTAAGTAGATTAACTACAGAAGAGATAATAAATTTCTGCCCTAGACTACAGATTGCTTCAGTACCATTTTAACTAATTACTCATTAGCACAAACTCAAGAGGTATTTGGAAAATGTACTGGATGATCATAACTTAGAGTGAAGTCTCACATCAAGAAAATACATCTATGAACCAAGAAAAATTGTTGAGTAGGAGAGGCTATATATTTCCCATTTCCGGCTTGAAAGATTTCAAACCCCAGAGATGAGCAAATGAGGAAGAGCAACCTCAGTCCTTGACCCAAGACAATGCCATTTCTGAATAAGCATGACAATACTCTTGCTGAAAGATCCCAGTGCCATTCAGTTGAGCTGGAGACTAGATGTAATAATGACTATAGCTATCCTTTACAATAAGTCTATGGAATATACTGGATTAATTCCAAGTAGATGAGATGATGATGCACCTTGTAAGAAGACTCAGTAACTAAGCAACCTGTCTAGCCCAGCTTGTTAGCTGATCTATGCATTCAGCAGATATGCCAGTCTTTCCTTGAGAAGAACAAGTCCAGTTGAGCCACAAATCTTTTGGGGACCATGTGGAGAATCAGTTCAGTCTAGTAGCAGAGCAACCAGTCCATCACTAGAGTCAAAGTTCAATAGTAAACTTCAGAAGAACCCTTCAGGGAGGGGAAGTAGATATTGAGGCTTTGCCATTGTGTAGATATGAGTTACCTTGGCCAGATATTCTCCCTAATATATGACTCATTAGCATTATATTTGAAATTTTTTCCCATTGTCTTTGCTCTCCCCACTTCTCTGTATATCTTAGTGGAATAATGGACCCAAAGTTTTTCTTTTGGGGTGTACTTTTTAACTACTATTCTTGCTATGATGTTTGAGGAAATGTCTGTTCTAAGAGGTAATTGAGTCTAGTGGCTTATTATTATTATTAAAATTTTTACCTTCTGGGGCAGCTAGATAGCTCAGTGGATAGAGAGTCAGGCTTATAGATGGAAAGTCTTGGGTTCAAATCTGATACTTCCTACCTGTATGTTCCTAGGTGAGCCACTTAATCCCAATTGCCTAGCCCCTTACTGTTCTGCTGTGGAGCCAATACTTAATATCAGTTCTAAGACAGAAGGTAAGGGTTATTTGTTTTTGTTTTTAGTTCATCAAGGGCAGCTTATTGCCATCCTTCTACCTCTCTACATAGCTTGAGCTTCAGTTCTCCATTAACCATTTGTATTCTATCCTTTCTGGTCTAAATATTATTCTCCATCTTACTAGAAATCTAACAAAAGTTGAATAATTTTGCCTTTTCTCCTTTCTATATAATAATAGTCTCACATTTCCCCAGCCATGACCTTTTACATTCTTTGATCCTTCTTTCCTTTACCATACAACTAAATAAATTATTACTCCTTGCTAGCCTTAGCTCATTCATATTTATAGTGTACCTTACTTTATTTTGAGACCATGCCACATTTTTGTATTAATCCTCAGTTAAAAAAAATTTCCAGCTGAAGAATTTGCATTTTACCAATGAACGCAATAGGGAGTCACTGAATAATTTTGAGCAGGAGGGTAGCCCAGTTTGACTTATATATCTTTGGGATATCAAGTTGCCTACTCTTCCTTTTAATAGCTCTATCTATCTTTTTCAAGTCTAAATTGGTCTATAAATCTAATGCATCCTTCAGTGTACTAAGGCAACTTTCTCTTTTTTTCTTCTTCCTTAGGGTCATTTCTCTCCAGAGTTTCATTCTTCAGAGCATTCCATCTTTCTAATTTTGTCTTTTCCTGAACAATTCTGAGTCATGGGATTTCATTTATTTTTTTCTTCAAACTTTCGAAATCTGCTTTCTTCAAATCTAGAGAGTATGTCAAACTATGCCCACCTTTCCTAATCTCTTTATCATAAATTTAAGATAGAATGGTTAATTGTCTTCCCTATCCTAAGATGTTCATTATTTTCCCTCAGCAACCAGTTGCTCCTTGATGAGATTTAAATTTGTCATAGAAGTTTTCTTTATAGCACCCTCCAACTTTTGAAAGATAAAATTATAATTAATTCAAGTGAAGAAATTACTATAGTTGTTTTTGTGCTTTTAGCACAGAGAAACATCAGTGGATGTATGAATATTCGAAGTGTTTAGTCAATACAAAATAATTCTTCTTTGGCTATTTGCTGTATATTTTCCAATTTTCTCATCTAATTCTTCCTTCTGGCCATCTGGCCTGTAGTGTAGCCACCCAAAGAGGTTGTTTTTATTTAATTCTCACACAAATGCTGTTCATTACTTTCCTTGACAATAACATTCCAACCATTGTCCCATCCCATCAAGTTTCAGTGATAATGATATCTAAAACAAAATTTCTCTTTACTTTAGGTTCTCTATGTTATCTCAGTTTTAAAAATAAACAATATTATTGATGTCATGTATTTTTATATAAGTTATTTCTGTATATCATTACTGTTGTTCATTTGTTTCTGTTGTGTCTGATTCTTTGTGACCCCATCTGGGATTTTCTTGGCGAAGATACTGGCAGGGTTTGCCATTTCTTTCTATAACTCATTTTTGCATATGAGGAAACTGAGGCAAAAAGGTTAAGTTACCTGTCCAGGGTCACCCTGGTAGTAAGTGTCTGAGACCAGATTTTAATTCAGGAAGACAAAATCTTTCTGACTCCAGGCACAGTGCTCTATCCTCTGTACAACTGATCTGCCCAGTTTCTGGATATTAGTACCCAATATTGTCATTCAATGAAATTTCCTTTATAGTAATAAATAAAAATTATTTTTAGACTAGTCCATTGCTTTCAATAAATAAATTATTTAAATAGGTCAGATTAGAGTTGCCTTAATTGCATGCCATGTTCTGATTTTTATTCAAACTTATCTTTCCTTAAGAGAAATGAGGAAGACTTCTCAGAAGAGATGAGGAAACAGCCTTACCTTCTTTTGGTAGATAGGTGGGAGACAGTAGGATGTAATACACACTGTCATATGTGTTTATGGTGTTGAATAATCTTTAAATAATTTTTATTTGTTGTCATAAGGAAAAGTACAATAGATGACAATTTAGGGTACTAACATCCAGAAATAACTGTTATATAAAAACACATGGCATCAATAAGTTGATGGTATGATTGTACTTGAATGACTGATTCAAAAATTATCCCCAACATTGGCATCCAGTCATTTCTTCTCCACAAGAATTCAGCTTCTTCTTCTTCTTTTTTTTTTTTTTGATTTCATTTGATGCTTCCCATGTCTGGCACTTTTGTTTGTCTCTTGAAACAGGTATTTGTGATATATAGAATTCTGTGTAGTATAGAAGGCTTTGGCCTTTCTGATTTCTTACCTCTGAGTCATGAATGGATTGAGTAGAAAATCATGCTATTCACTATATCTCTTTCTCCCCCATCTCTCTCTCACCTCTCTGTTTTTCTTTCTTTGTCTCACTCTGTCTCTGTTTGTCTCTCACCATGCCTATGAAAGGCCCATTTTGTTTGACTAAAAGACTTGTAACTCCTGAACGATGTATCCAAATTTCTGGAAAACTAGCTAAAAGGATAATAACGAGTGCTGGTTTTATAATTCCAAATATATGAGGTAACTGTAAACTATTCTGGGAATGATCTGGGAAGATTTCTTAAATTGTAATAGGAGACTTTTGAAACCATCTAAAAGATCAATGAGTCAATGGTATTGTCATAGAATCCAGAAGCCCAATGTCTATCTATTCTAACGATGGGACAGAAGAAGTGAAGATATAAATGTGTGCAGAATCATAGACTGAACAAGAGAATTAAAGTGGGCCAGTCCCTCATGCCAAGAGTTCAAGGTTCCTTACACTGAAGGTTACATAGCCAGTGGATCTCAGTGTTAGCTACTCAGTGGACACTGTGAGTTTCCTATGGTGGAGGAAGGCAAAGAAAACCACTTTCATCTGTCTAGCTGGGTTTTACTAGTTTGAGCTCATGCCTCACAGAATCTCAGCTGCACCTAGGAAAATATTTTAAGAGACATGACTTCCCAGAAGTGATGGTGTGTCTTGACCTTATAGTCTTTCAAAAGTCACTGGGAGAACATGAGAGACTGATGAACAAATTGGATCAACTGGAGGAAGCTAGTTTGAATCTGTCAACTAACACAACCCATTTTTGCAGAGCTTTTATGAAGTATGTGTCTTAGAAAGTATCATATCAAGGCATGCACACTGATAAAAACAATACTGAATTGCCTACGTCTAAAGAACCTTTGAGATCCAAAGACTTTTCTAGGATTTGGTTTCATTATATAAGGACTATGACTATGCTGTAACTGTTAAATGGCTGAATGATCTCAGTCATGCATACATGATTAGAGAGAATGAGAAGAAGAAGGCCAAGAAAGGTCAAATTCCTCTAAAACCTACGAAGTCATTTAAAGATTGAAGGATGGAAATATGTGAAAAAATTTTCAAGGATTTGGCCAACTGCTTCATACATGTACCAATGGTGACTTATGCAAATGCAGACAAGCCTTTTATACTACATACAGATGCTGGCTTTCCGAGATCAGGAACAGTTCTGTATCAAGAGAATGACAGTCACCAGAAACGAATTTTACTTGTGACAGTGAAGTTTACAATTCCATATACAAATTAGAGCTCTTGGTTTTGAAGTGAGGTGTTACTGAGCAGTTCAAAGACTTTTTGTATATAGAATGAAATTTCAAGTGGCCTGATAAAAATCCACTGACATACTTTGGTCAAGTTAGATGCTGCTTATGAGACATGGGTAACATTACTAGTCAACTATGAATTTAGCATACTCTTTCAGCCAAGAAAAATTAACATGGATGCAGATGTTCTGTCCTAAAGCAAAACATCAAAGTTTTTGTGAGACCTAAGGAAGGAATGAAAGCTGTATGTCATACCCAGGGACATGGGCCACCATCAAATTAAAGTGTAACTGAAAGTTTGGAACTTCTACCAGAGAGCATGCCAGTGGCTTATGTGAACCTTGTTTCAATAAGTCAATTCTCTTTGACTCAATTTTCTGTGAATGGTTAGTGGTAAGAGCAAATGGCTGATGCAGGACTCTGAGAAGTGATGTAAGCTAAGGAGTAACTGATGCTTAAGGATTCAAGTTCCATTCCAAAGTACCTTACTCTTGATACAATGGTAGAAGTTGGAAGTCCATCTGGGAATTCTATACTAGACTCAAACCGATCCCACATGGCATACCAGGGAGTGGATGATGTTAGCCAACATAAATCTTTTTATAACTATGAAAGTTCTATATAATGACTTCGGATATTATATAGGTCAAGAGATTATCTTGGATTTCACTAAGAAGTGTGGCACTCATTGTGAGTAAAGAAAATTGCTACAAAATCCTGTAGCATATTTGGATAGTGTGACCATGAATTCTTTGGAATTTATATACATTGGCTCTTTTATCTCTGCATGGAGATAGTAAGGACATTAATGGTGAATGACAGATATTCACATGTAGGATCCAGAAAGTGTCTGTGGTTGTTAAAAGTTGGGAGAACCATTTCTTAGTATGTGAGTTCCATTCTGACCAAAGCAGAAAACTTTGAGACTATGCTACTCAAGCAAATACCAGCATGGGTAGACATTGAAAAGTCTAGAACTACAACCAAAGAGACCGATATCATGAGTATTTTAACCACATTGTCGAACAGGTTAGGAATATTGAAAACCATACAAAAAATATCATTGGAGCCATTATATGGCATTTCTCTTATGAATGTATGACTCCACTGTATATCATTCTGGCTGATGTTTGAGAGGGAGACACACATCAATTATCTATTGACTTGCTTTGGAGTCTTAGACAATGGAGAGGATACAAATATCCTCAGCTAATATACATCTCAGCTGAGAAAGCAGCTAACCAAAGAGTCCTAATTTTAGTTCAGAAGAGCTCTGAGAGAAATGAACAATGGCATGATGCCCAAATTCAATGTTAAGACTTTCAGCAGACTTATGACAGGGAATGCTATCCATCTCCAGAGAAAGAACTTTTAGAGTTGTCTTTCACATCTGTGTATTTATGGTTTTATTTAGGGGTTTGGGTTATGTATGAGTGTGCTCTTATAACAATGACAATTATGATGTGGGTTTTGCATAAAAAATAAAATTAAAAAAAAGACTTTTAGCAAGGAGTTTTGCTGAGAAATTTTAGTGTTCAGAGATACATTACAAGATAGGTGGAAGTCTGTTGTATACCAAGTTATTGAAAGTTCGCATAACTTGTATGTTCACAATAGCTGGAGATCCTGTAAAGAAAATTCAAGACAACTGATTTTTGGCTTTCTGGAGAGTTAGATTCTCTGAAATGTGGGAGGAGAGAGAGGATGGACTCATCAGAACTCAATGAGTTCTGAGCGAGAGACCATATAACCAGTTATATAAAGACTGTCTCAAGTAGACAATAGCTTAGAATGAGATATTTCATTTGAAGAAGAAAATGTGTACTGTAACCCAACAATCTTACTTCAGATTTATGATAAAATCACAATTCAGACTGAGCCTGGAGGCAATGCTTTCTGCCTAGAGCTTCAACCAGAGACTCCTCAGATATAGATACAATCCATAGAGCCAGGATTTTATGATAGTTTGGGTTCTGGCTCAGGTTTAGGAATGTAGATAGGCCTATAGATCTGGTGGTGATGATCCATGCCGTCTCTGATAGGAGGAATAGTAACCAGGGTCTTCACCTTGCAGGATAGGCTAGTTCTTTGCCAAATTGAAGCTTCCTTGAGATTTAATTAGCTCCAGACTGAAAATTTGAGTTGTTGATATGGATTTGTGATCTTCTGAGTACAAGAATATCAAGACCCAAAAGCTCTAGCATCTCTCCTACTCTTGACCAGCAGACTGCCATTGGCAACAGAGAAGCATGGAAAACTGTGTTCAGTTGAATTAAGTAAGGATGCATCTTCATTAAATATCCCTTTCTTCTTTCTCCATCATCCTTTTTGTTAATTGTTAAATGTTCTTTGAGTGTTTCAGTGAATTCCAATCTTCTACCCCAGGTACTAGATTAGTTTAGAATTGCTTATTATTCTGCTCTTTATATGTATTTCCTTTGGTTAATTGTCAAATGTTCTTTGAGTGGTTCAGAGAATTTCAATCTTGTGTCTAAGGCATTAGATTGGCTGAGTACTTCTTGTTATTCTGCTGTTTATATGTATTTCCTTATGTCTCAGTGTCATGTCTCAGTCGTATTGAACTACGAAGGTCTATTAGCCATGCATTGTTTTGATTTTGTTTACTTATATATTGTCTAATGGAAATGATAAAAAGACAAAAGATGATAAAGAAGACAAAATTATGGAGGTCCATCAATACTGTATTTAAATATCTTTTCTTGCTAGTTCTGATTATTGACATATATATTGAGAGTACATATGCACTTTTCTGAAGTATGTGTATAATGTATCCTACACATATTTTAGACATTTAGACAGTGAAACATCCTGTTAAACAATGCTATGTGTTATACTGTGTCCTGTAGCAAGGTAATATGGATTCCATATAAACAGTTATGGGATAATTTCTTGTGATGAGGAAAACACTTGTTCCATTTTGAGTACTGATATTCATGTTGGTACTTGTCATATGTTTGCAGATGCCAAGTGTAACTCAAGTATTTTTAAAAGTTTATTTACTTAATTAATTTAGAATAGTTTTCCATGGTTATGATTCATGTTCTTTCTCTCCCCTCCTTCCATCCCCCTCCCATATCCAATGAGCAATTCTACTGGGTTTTACATGTGTCATTGATCAAGACCTATTTCCATATTATTGATAGTTGCACTAGGGTGATCATTTAGTGTCTACATCCCCATCATGTCCCCACTGAACCATGTGATCAAGCAGTTGTTTTTCTTCTGTGTTTCTACTCCCCAGTTTTTTCTTTAGATGCAGGTAACATTCTTTCTCATAAGTCCCTCAGAATTGTCCTGGATCATTGCATTGCTGCTAGTACAGAAGTCCATTACATTCGATTGTACCACAGTGAATCTGTCTCTGTGTACAATGTTCTCCTGGTTCTGCTCCTTTCACTCTGCATCAATTTCTGGAGGTCGTTCCAGTTCACATGGAATTCCTTCAGTTCTTTATTCCTTTTAGCACAATAGTATTCCATCACCATCAGATACCACAGTTTGTTCAGCCATTCCCCAGTGGAAGGGTATCCCCTCATTTTCCAATTTTTTGTCACCGCAAAGAGTGCAAAGAGTGTACAAGTCTTTTTCCCAAGGGCAGGCAGTCTTTTAAAACCCTTTTGGCATGTAACTCAAGTATTTTGCAAGGGAATATGATTATCATCTGAGCTTGATGCTAAAGAGAAGACGGACAAAAATAGCTAAGACATCACCTCTACCCTCGTCTGGTTAAAAATCAACCTGTTTAGAAGACCAAACTAGTTCAGCACATCTGTTGAGATTTAGAGTTCTGACATGGCCAGATTATTATTTATTCATTTTGAAACCCTATGGGGAACCTTTCATGAATGACTTTGGCTGAACCTCCCTGGTGGATTATATTTTCTAAGCTGCATTTTACTTTGAGGTTTGAGGCTTTAAGAAAATCCTTAATCTGGCAAATGGATTCCCCTTCTATTTATTGCTTTTGGTTTGTTATGGTTTTCTTAAGTTTTAGGGCAAATTTTGTAGTGTGACCAGTTCAGTAATCCAGATTCTCTGTGAGCAAAAAGGTTTTATGGTTTGGGTCTGAATCTGGAAACTGAAATAAGCAATGAAGAAAATGGTCCAACCAATAGCAAATGCTCTTACCTTTCCTGAGGCAGGAGAAGACAATGTCATTTGCCAAGTTCTGGGTCTATTTTATTCTTGCCTTGGTTCATCTGGACTTTGAGGTTCAAATGGAACTTTTTGTTCAACTTTACTTAATCTTGACAAAACAGAACTTCCGGCTTCAGAGGAAGAGGGACCCCTTAAAAAAGAAAAGCTCAAAAGACATAAAAAGCTCTGACAAAACTTCATGGTGAAATATTTAAGTACAAATATATCAAAGACATATGGTTTTAATTTTCCCTGAAATAACACATGGATTTAAAAATCAAGGGGAAAAGTGTTTGGTAAAACACATTTGGTTCTTTGCTAAATGGTTTAAAAACTAATTTAGACAAGATGTGGCCTGAAGGAGAAAGCGCTAATGAGAGCAAATTCTGACCTGCCTCTGGGAAAAGGCCTTAGCCAATATCAGCGCCCAGCACCCCCCCCCCCCACTCCCCCTTGCTTGCTTCAGATAGCATGGAGCTGACTTTGCCAGATGGTGCTGAAAAAGACCTGAGGTTGATTGATAAATGTGTCTTGAGCCTGCACCTTTGTCCCTCCTCCCTTCTATGTACATCTTCCAGGCTACTTTTTTTGTACTTTTCTTCAAGTGGTTTCCCTGGACATTTATTTTAACTTGATTTCACTTCTATACATTTTTTGAGGGTGAAGGAGGAAGCATATAGCATAATTTACTCCTATCCCAGTGCCCCACTGAGAATGAATCTAAGGCAGAAAAGTTTTGATTGAGGGAGTGGGTCAGAACATTTGAAAGGCAGAATCAATTAATGAAGGGATTTTCATTTTCATTGGTGCATCCCCAGTACTTAGCACAGTGCCTGGTACATAACAGACCCTTTAAATTAAGATTCTCGTTTATTGACAGATTTAAAAGAGTACTTGCTTGAGATTCAAGACACTTGAGTTCCAGTCCTGATTATGTTATGATCAGATATATGTTCTGTGTAAAAATCTCTCTGAGTCTTTTCATTTATAATATGAAGGAAATGGAATAGATGAACTCTGGAGTTCCTTCTGACTCTAACATACTATGATTTCTCCCAAAAGAAAGGAGAACAATTCCTCTTCAAAAAACCTAACCTAACCCAAACTACAAAAGAGCTGGGAGCTTCTTCCCAGGCTTTAGAATCACAGTATATTTTGCCTTATTTGAAGGATTTTGGAGTTGGAGAGATGTTAGCACTTTTCATATTATACGTTTGGGCTTTGTTTTGTTTCATTTCCTATTTTCCTGTTGTGTTTTGTTTGGTGCATTTAGTTCTGATTAAGAGAGGAGAAAAAGGGGAGAGTGCTTGCTGGCAGCTTAGACCTATAAATATTTGTGCAGTGTTTATGACAGATGTTTTCCTGTTATGGAGGAATCTGACCTTCATTAAAAATCTGGAACTTTTTAATGCTGTGCCAAAGCATCAAAAACAGCCACATAGTTTACCAATGCATTTCACATTTTAATGTAAATTCTTGTTTGGAATTATGGTCTTATTTTATGGGTAGGTCAATAAATTAGTAAACACTATCCCTAAAAGAATTTGTATTATATCTTCAGAAACAACATAGATAGATAGATAGATAGATAGATAGATAGATAGATAGATAGGTGGGTGGATGGATGGATGAATGTATGCTAGGACTGGGGACTGGGCCTGCATCTCATTGATATTTTATTGGTAACTCAGTATGGTGGGCTGTTGGTTGGGGTAGAGAGGATTCTTTTCAGTCAATGATGGTTCATAACTTCTTGGTAACATATAGTCTTAGATTCATGCTGAGAGCAATGAGAGGCTAAGTGAGTTGCCCAGGGTTACACATGTTAATGTAAGGTATAGTGCTGTGTGCTGTTACTCATGTTAGTTGTATGTGTCCGCATGCATTTATTTAGATGTAGCTCATGAAGAAGCATGGATAGCTATCTCTAGAGTTTTCTCTGCCCACCCTTCTCAAAGGAAAATTGCTTTCTACCAGGAGGGGAAGCAAAAGATTGGCCCCAGAGACTGGCCAATCTATTCTTCTCATTGAAAGGATACTGGGCTACAATTATATATGCATTTTTAAAAATTCAAGCTGAGTTCCTGATTGTTATCATTTAATGGATAATGAGCGTGCCAAACTATAAATCCAAAACTTGAATTCCTTTCTACCAAATGCCTTTTCTACCTCTCAAATAGCAAATAAACCCATTTATTCAAGCCAATAGCAAAACAAAATCAGAAAAGGCATGCAAATTAAAATATATCAGACAATTGAGTGAATGAGCTCTTCCACTGGGAACAAGATATCAGAACTCATCTAAAGCAGAAAGCACTCAAGAGCAAATTCTCTGAAGTCCCTTGTATAATAAAGCTAGGGATAAGGAAATTATCGTAGTACCAGCTTTTCTACATATTGATTTCTTCCTAGTCTTTCTCTTCTTTCAAGGCCCTTTTCTCAAGAGAACCTGAACTATGAGTCTTCTTTTGAGTCTTAAAGCAGAAAATTTAGAAATCTCTTCTCTTAATCTCTCAACAGCTCTCCGTCAAGCACTGAGTATTCCATTGCCACTTATGAGAAAAGTCTTACCCCAATAGGTTTTGAGTTGTGTGTTATGTAAGTAAATATAAAATATGTACGGTATGAATATAAGATAATTTCAGAGGAGCATTGGAAACTAAAGGGGATCAAGAAAAGATGCATTAAATATTGGGTACTTGAGCTGAAGGAGGCTATGGATTTCAAGAGACAGAAGTAAGGAGGGAGTGAATTCCAGGAATAGGGAACAGCTTCAGCAATGGTAGTTTGTCTGGAACACAGAATTCTTCAGGGGAGGGAGACATAACATGCCTGGAAAGATGGATTGGTGCTAAATTGTGGCTTTAAGAGCCAGAATACCAGGGGCCTACTGGATGTTTCCACCTGGGATTGACATAGTTTGATGAATTTTTAGAATATTACTTTGATAGTAAATGGAAGATAGCTTGGAGAGGAAAGAAATTGAGGCAGGGAGAAAAATGAGGAGGGTACTGTAGTTGTCTGGGGAAGTGGTAATAAAGGCCCAAGGTAGGGTGGTGGCCATGTGAATGAAGAAGTGGATAAATCTAAGAAATATTGTAGGAGTTGAATCAATGAGACTTGGTCATTGATTTGGAAATGGGAAATGAGGAATACTGAAAAGTAGAGAGTTTGAAGCTTAGGTGAATAGAAGAATGGTCTCCTGAATGGAAATAGAAAAGCTAGAAAATGTGATTAGATAAGTTTTTGGTAAGAAGAGAAAATAATAGTATTTGTATGAGTTATCATTTTTGTAAATCCCTTGTACAAAGTACTGTAACATGGGTCATCATAGGTTTTTAATAGATTTTTTCAGTCTTCAAAAAATCTATATTTTTATTTATACTTCATTGTTTTTTATACCACCTTATCTGAATGAATGAATCCCTACCTCCTTCTTTTCTCAATGCATTTTCCTTAAAAAAAAAGATTTAAAAAGAAAGACAAGAAAAAAGACATTATTAGCAAATACAACCGATACAAGGACTGTGTCTGACAGAATATGTAATTTTATGAAATACAATATGTATTTCATGCCATAATTACCCACTTCTATAGTGAAGGGAGGGAGTTAAATTTTTTCACTTCTTCTCTGGGGTCAATATTGGTCATTATAATTACACAATGTTCTGTACTATTTTGTTCTTTCTATTTATATTGTGTTGTCATTGTATATATTGTTTCTCTAGTCCTGCTTACATCACTTTGCATTAATCATTTCTTAAATAAAGGAAGGAAATAGGAAGAATAGAAGGAAGGAAAGGAGGAACTGAACCATGGCAGAAAGAATAAAGGAGGCAGAATGGTGTTGTAGGGTGGGCTTTAGGTGATGAAGATCAGTGTTCAAGTCTCATCTGTGACACATACTGGCTGAATGACCCTGGTAAAGTCATTTGTCAGTTCCCGAGGTAGATTTCTAAAGTGTAAGTTCCAGAGGAGGTACCAATAAGCTCTGATAGAGGGACCTCCCTCACCTAGGCATTCTGTATTCTTATCTTGATAGGATGATTACAACTTCTATTTAAAAAAATCATTTGGTCTGTAGTTAGTTTACCAATAAATATTTATTAAGCATTTATTATATGCACCATAGTACTTAGTGTGGACTAAGTGCCAGGGGTCCAAAGAAAGGCAAAAGAAGACAGTCCCTGCTTGCAAGATGCTCAGTCTAAACAATTCTGTGCAAACAAGATTTGTGTGTATGTATATGTATGTGTGTATATATTCATGATAGAGTGGAGATAATCAACAGAAGGAAGGAACTAGAATTAAGAGGGACAAGGAAAGATATTATATAGAAGGTGAGATTTTAGGTGGAGCTTGAAAGTAGCCAGAAAACAGAATAGAGGAGATAGAACATTTGAAGCATGGGGGACAGTCAGTGAAAATGTCCAGCATTGGAAGTTGGAATGTCTTGTTTGGGGAATTGCAAGAAGGTGTGCAATTGGAATCTCATGCCTTTGAACTACATTACCCAGGAGCCCATTCACTTCCTATTGTTGCATGCTGAAGTAGATAGAAGATAAATTGGGTGGAGTTCTTTGTCTTGCTCTCTTTCCTTCCAGTGGTGGTTTTGGTGGAGCGGGCATTTTGAGCAGGTAGATTAGCTTGAGCACATGATTTTTATTTTGTTAGATAATTACTTTTTTATTCCTTTACTTCTAGTGATTATTAATAAATCTTGTTAAAATATAATATTTGAAGTTATATATTAATTCCAATTTTTACAGAGGCCAAAGTCATGGGATTGTAGGGTAGCTGGGATAGTATAATGCTGTATTGGCAAACCTGTGGCACATGTGCTGGAGCATGCCAGAAGAGGTTGCTCTCCTCCCCCTCTCCACCCATATCTGAGAACATTTCTCACATCACTCACCCCTCTGCCTAGCAGCCCAATGGGAAGGCTTCCTCCCTCCCCTGTATGGGGTAAGGTGGGAGGCTCACATGCAGCATGAGGGTTGCAATTTGGGCACTTGGTCCCTAAGAGGTTTGCCATCACTGGCATAAGGCATAAGGAGATAAATGGTATTTTTGAGGGGGAAGGCTGTGAAGGACTTTGCATACCAAAGGATTTTTATGTTAGAATTCCTGGAGTTTATTGAGTAGCGGGGAGGTTGACAGAATCAGACCTGTACTTTAGAATGGTCACTTGGCAGCTAAGTGAAGAAAGAACTAAAGTGGAGAAAGTCTTATGGAAAGCAGATCAACAGGCAGGTAGGTTATTTCAATAGCCCACAGATGAGGTGATGAGGTCTTGCACCAGGGTGATGATAGAATCAGAGCAGAGAAAGAGGATTATATGAAAGATATTAAAAGGTAAAATCCTTTATATCATCTCTTTTTTGTGGTGGCAAAGATTTGGACATTGAAGGGATATCTGTAATTTGAGGAATAGCTAAACAAATTGTACCATATGATGGTGATGGAATATTGTTGTGCTGTAAGAAATGATGAACAGGTTGATTTCAGAAAGCACTGGAAAGACCTACATGAACTGATGCAGAGTGAAATAAGCAGAACCAGAAACACACTGTACATAGCAACATCAATACTGTGGGTTAGTCATCTGTGAAAGACTTAGTTACTCTCAGTAAAACAATGACCCAGGACAATTCTGAAGGACTTATGACAAAGAATGATATCAATTTCCAAAGAGAACTGTTGGAGTCAGAATGCAGATCAAAAGTACAATATTTTTCACTTTAGCTTATCTGGATTTTTATTTTGGGGTTTTTATTTTATTTGAGTAATTTTTTACAACAATAAACAATATGGAAATGTGTTTTGCATGATAATACATGTATAACCCAGATCAAATTGTTTACCATCTCTGAGGAGGGGGAGGGACAGAAGGGAGGGAAACAATTGGAGCATATAATTTTAGAAAATTAATATGGAAAATTGTTATCACATGTAATTAGTAAAATAAAATCTTTTTTAAAAAAAGAATGTTTGATTACCTTTATTTAAAAAAAGGTAAAATAAATAGCTCTTGGCAATAGATTGGATATAGGAAGGATGTCTGAGAGTTAGGAGTCAAAAATGATACCTATGTTGTAAGCTTGGATGACTGGGAGGATGGTCAGGTATCTTTGACAATAATAGAGAAATTAGGAAGATAGGAGGGTTTTGGGGAAAAGATAATGAGTTCAGTTTTAGACTTGTGGAATTAAGATTCCTATGGGCTATCTCAATTTAGATAGATATTAGATAGTTCAATTAGGTAGCTCAAGCTATCTAATAGGCAATTGAAGATGCAAATCTAGAGATCAGCAGAGAGGTTAAGGCTAGATAAGGAGATTTGAGAATCCTCAGAATAGAGATGATAATTAAATCTATGTGAGTTGAGGAGATTAACATATGAAATGGTACTGAGAGAGAAAAGAAGAGAGCCTAGGACAGAGGCACCCACAGTTAAAAGCTGTGATACAGATGAACATCAAGTAAAGTGGGCTGAGAGGGTTTGGTAAGATAGGTAGGAGGAGAAACAGAAGAGAACTGTGCTCCAAAAACCTAAAAAGAAGAGAATATGAAGGAGAAGAGGGTGACCGAAAGTGGCAAAGGTTGAAAATTGGTCAAGAAAAATGATGATTGAGGAAAGATGATTAGATTTAGCATTTTAGAGATCACTAGTACCTTTAGAGAAAACAATTTTGGTTGAATGATGAAGTTGGGAAGTCAGTGAAGAAGAGTGAAGAGTGCAAAGAGTGAAGAAGAAAATAAGAAGAAAGGAAATGGAGATACCTATTGTAAATGATCTTCTCAAGGAGTCTAGTGTCAAAAGAAAGAAGAGGTATAGGATGATAACTAGTGGGATTGGATGAATTGAATGAAACATTTTTAGGATGGGGCATGTGTATAAGTAGCAGAGAAAGAGCAGCCAGGTGGCTCGCTGCATGGAGAGCCAGGCCTGGAGACCGGAGGCCCCGGGTTCAAACCCGGCCTCAGACACTTCCTATCTGTGTGACCTCAGGCAAATCACTTAACCCCAATTCCCCAGTCCTTACCCCTCTTCTGCTTTGGCACCAACATACAGTATTGATTCTAAGACAGAACGTAAGGGTTTTTAAAAAATGGGGAAAGAAGGAGAATGTAGCCAATATAGGGGTCATAGCTTGGGAAAGAGCTAAGGGATCAAAGGATTGGTTGTTAAAATAAAGCCTATGAACAGAATTTGGAGTTACAAGGTAGAGGGAGAGGTGCCAAAACAACAGATTGTAGTCAGATAATGGAATTTCAGAGTTCATGAACATGAAGGTGGAGCATTTACGAATGATACCAAGATCAAGATCGTGGCCATCTCTGTGGGTATGTGAGGTGGGGGAGAAGACTAGATCTTATAAAATGAGAAAGTTGTGGACTTGGGTGGTGAGGGTGTTTGAGGGAGTATCAACACATATGTTGAAATCCCCCAGTATGAGGACAGGAGATGGAGAGGAGAGAACAACAGTGAGCCAGGCACTGAACTCATTGAAGAAAGAAGAAAAATGTCCTAGAGTTGGGTAGACCATGGCTACCAGAATTTGATTGGTTGGTAAACATGGATTGAATGAATCTCAAAGGAGGAAAGGTAACTGCATGATATAGAGGGAAAGCCTGGAAGTGTCAATGGGGAGCAAGTGGTATTCCCACTCTCCCACAACCATGAGTTTGGGAAAGGAGTGAAAGTGTTTTTTTTAATTTAATTTTTAATTTTAATTTTGAATATTTTCCCATAGTTACATATTTCATGTTCTTTCCCTCTCCCCCAGTCCCCCAGCTCCCCTTAGCCGATGTACAATTCCACTGGGTTTTAAATGTATTATTGATCAAGACCTAATTCTATATTATTGATAGTTGGACTAGAGTTATCATTTAGTGTCTACATCCCCAATAATATCCCCATCAGTCCATGTGTTCAAGCAGTTGTTTTTCTTCTGTGTTTTAAGGAGTGAAAGTATAACCAATGCTGGGAAGGGTGGCCAGGAAGGCTGTGTCACCAGAAAAAAGTCAGGTCTCAGTGAGAGGTAGAGGACAATGGGAGTGGGAAATGAAAAGATTTAAGCTGAAGGCAAGTTTGTTATTTAAACAATGCATATTCAGAAGGCATAGTGGAAGGTGTGAGTAGGTATTGAACTCTAGTTCTATATTGGAGGGGTGGGATTTGAGAGGAATGAGAATAAGAAAGTAGTCATTGATGGGAAGGAAAATGGAATTTGTACAAGACATCTGGGGATTCAGAATTTTTGCAATGGGGAGGGTATGTCCTGGTGAGAAGTTGTTTATCATTGCTGTTAATCATTACAGTAAAAATTGTTCCAGCCTTTCATTTACATTCTGCATATTTTTATTTTTTGGATGTACTTCTTGTAAATAGCAGATTGTTGGGTTTTATTTTGTCCAATATGCCACAATTTCATTTTATTGGATTGTTCAATCCCTCACTTTTATTTATTTTTATTTTATTTTTTTTAAACCCTTACCTTCCATCTTAGAATCAATACTGTGCATTGGTTCCAAGGCAGAAAAGAGTGGTAAGGGCTAGGCAATGGGGGTTAAGTGACTTGCTCAGGGTCACACAGCTAGGAAGTGTCTGAGGCCATATTTGAACCCAGGACCTCCCATTTCTGGGCCTAGCTCTTAATTCACTGAGCCACCCAGCTGCTCCCTAATCCCTCACTTTTAAAGTGACTATTAGGTTTGTGTTTTTCCTCATTTTATTTCTCTTGCATTGAATTTTATTCCCTTCTTCTTGGAGTACTCTCCTATTTATACTATTTTGATGCTGGTCTGTTCCTATAGGCTCTATCCCTACTCTCATTTTCCTGATTTATCTCAAAGTCTTCGAATTTATGCTAATGGGGAAATTAGAGATTCCTTATATGGAGACAACTTCAAAGAGAATAAAATAACCATTATTTCTGGAGAGTTAACCTTTCATTTACCTGAAGGAAAAGAACTGGGTAACTGAAAATCCCTTCTGTTTTTATTAGTTTATGATTCTTGACCTAGGAATTGAATCCTTTAGAATGGATTGAAATATACTATGGATCTAAGCTTTGGAAAGAGTCACCAGCTGGCAGGCTCTTTTTATTTGGTCCTTTTTTCAAAGCAGCCCCTAATGGATTGCACAGTGAACCACACTGCTGTTTGTGTAGCCTTGTTTGTCTGGGCCTTTTCACCCCTGATTTTTCCAAGGGAAAAACTGGCATGGAAACGTGACACACATAAGTCCCAGAACCAGGGTGGCTTTGAAAGCAAGAGCTCATGTGTTCCTTCATTAGATAATTGTGACCATAAGGAATGTTTTTTCAAGAAGAAAAAAAAAAGAAGCTTAAAGTAGAAGAAGGTTTCTGGGTCACCACAGAAGCTGAGGGGAGTGTGCCCACTCCCTTTTCCACTAAAGGGCCCTTCTGCCCTGGACCCAGGCATACAGTTTTGGTCTAGATTCCCTTACACAGAATCTAGCCATTAATGTGATTGGCTCTCTGTTCTTATGTCTTTTGGCTCATTAAGTCCTACATGCCAGAACCCTTGGGGAGGAATTTACTTATAGTCCATTATCTAGGGCCTTCTAGAAAAAGAAAAGTGAAAAAGGTACTCAGTGTGTGATATGAATCAGGTATGGGGTAAATAATACATTTCAATATACTCAAAAATATTGAACATAAAACATTCATAAGATGAATGGGATGGAGTTCAGTAATTTAATTTATAACTACTGGTGCCATTTGCTAGGAGGATGATATTTTAACTCAACAGAATATTTTAATTCAACAGTTTGTGAAATTGCTGGTGAGGCATTTTGCATTTCACCTTGGCTTTGTACTGTCATACCACTTCTAACTTTAGCCTTCTTGAATTTCTTATTCAGACATTTCTTTAGTCAACTACATCTGCAGTAACAAACCAAAACCGATTTCTCACTGGGCTCAGAACCTCTGGACCTTTCATCTCACAAGACTGCCTACAAGACTGGACAAGTACACTTTAAGAACCATGTTCAGTCATCTACACAAGGATATATAAAACAGAAAAGACATCCAAGGACCCAAGCAGAAGCTCACCTAGTAAATGGCAGCTTAAGGTGGGAGGAAGGAACAAGTAGCATACACACTCTCATCTGCCTTTGTAGGATGCTAGAGACAGAGAGTAATACTTGATAAATGAGTCAAAGTGAAGAGAGTGAGCTAGATTTTTATCTTTCTTTTAAGTGATAAATTACTATCATGGGGTAGAGGAGTGACCAAAGAACTATTCATTGCTTACCATATTCTATTAAAATGCAAATCCAGTTCAGTACCAGATTACTACACAGATAAGAAATAGGTCCCCTGAAACTTCCATATAGTTGCCTGGAATAAAAAAATAGTCCCTTGCTTCAAGGACAAAGGACTTGTTAAATGGCATCCCCTATAGAAGAAAGAAATAAAAACATTTTTAAAAGTCGATGCTATGCGTGATTTCAAATAGGAAATGAAGTTAGAATTGTTACTTACTATCAAAAATACATTCTTGTTAGTCAGGTGTTCTCCATGAAGCATAAAACATGCAAAAACAAGGGACCTTTTTCCCCTAGATGAAAAATAAATAAAAAAATAAATAAATGGATCCCCCCCGCCACAGTTCTCTAAATTCACAAAATCATAGATTTAGAGTTGAAAGAGATCCGTGACATCACTGAGTCTGTATCCCTCACTTTAGAGATGAAGGAACTGAACTTAAGTTACTTTCCCAGGGTCATTTAGGAACTGCCCAAAGAGGGATTTGAACCCAAATCTTCCTGCTTTTTTGAGTCCTGCTTTTTTTTTTTTTTTTTAATCCATTAGAACTCATAAAGTGAGATTGGGTAAGGTTTTGTTGGGGGTGAGTAGTAGTCACATGGGTCAGATGGATAATAAATAATGTTATTGATGGGAGGTGGCGGAAAGTACTGCTCTCTCTTTAAGCCTTCAATTACTTTTCCAAATATTTATGCAATTCTGAGTGTCAGGGCGACATGACTCTTGACTTCTAGGATTCAATTCCTGACTCTTTATCTAGTATTCTACATATACAATATGGTCCTGCTTCCTGGCAGTAGTGATTGTAATAGTAGCTAGCTCTTGGCTCTAACATTGTAGAACTCTATGAAGGGACAGCAAGTGGATATCATCTCTAGCTAGTCTGGTCAACAATTCTACATTGTTCTTTAAAGAAGTCACAGAATCTGAGAATTAGGGATATGAATGGACCAATCATTAGATTATAAGCTCCTTGAGGACAGGGATTGACTTTTGTCTCTTTTTTTGTATCCTAGAACAGTGCCTGGCTCATAGTAGGACTTGATAAATGTTTATTGAGCAAATTAACAGAGTCAGGATAGAAAATATATTAACATTTATATCTCAAATGACTCTTAAGAAGCTGCCATGACAATAGCAATACTTATTAGGCTTGTTTTTTCATTTCTTCAAATCCATAGAAAAGCAGGCTAATAACTAAATAATTAATCAGGAAGGAGTTGAAACATATAGCCTGGCCAGCAAGTGCAATTGTCTTAAATCATGAGCCAAATGGTCTCATCAGAGGTTGTGCTGCTTGTATATACTGGCTTTTTCAAAGGCTTTATCATTCTAACTGGAAAATACTAATCTGCAAAGCTTTTATATTACCTCCCCCCACCAAGGAAATTCTTGTGGCTTACAATAAATTCTGGCCTCAATTCATTATTGATCTGAGAGTAGAGAAAAAAAGAAAATGGGATATTGGCTTGAGATATTAAGTCTTAGGGGGTCCATCTAGTGGGCTCAAGGATAGAGAGTCAGGTGTAAAGATGGGAGGTCTTGGGTTCAATCTGGCCTCAGATACTTCCTAGCTGTGTGATTCTGGGCAAGTCACTTAACCTTCATTGCCTAGCTCTTAGAACTGATACTTAATATTGATTTTAACACAGAAGATATGGGTTAAAAAAAAGATTCAATCCTGTGTCAGACTGTTACTGCATCAGAGAAGGGGGAAGAAGAGGAAAGGGAGAGAAATAAAAGACAGAAATCTCTGTTGCTTTCTCAATTTCATACCCACTTTGTGCTTTGGAAGTCTCATATTTTCCATTGACCAAACTCATTCTTAACACTCAGATGAATAGCTTTACATTGGTCATATGGTTTATTAAAACTCAATATAGTTAAAAAAAAAGGCAAAGAAATTACACCACTTGACTGTACCTTTTCTTAGACTTCCTTCCAGACTATGTATGGATTTTGGTATTGGTTAATGGAAAGAATAATGGGTTTCTATACCTACATGATCTTCTCTGAAAACAAACAAGGAAAATTGGGGGAAGTATCCTGAGGTTGGGATTGGCCTCTCAGCCTGATTTCACCAATGGCTGAAGTTTTATAGCAGCTACCAATCTTTTCTCTTCATAACAAGGCTCTACTCATCAATGATGGTGTTTGTCTAGTCACAGTGAAGTCTTGGTCCAGTCTCCATTCAGGAGGAGGGTGTCCTCTACTTTTGCCACTGTAGCTCATCAGGATGTGTCCTAGCTTGGCTATAATTAGCAGTGGCAGATCAAAAAATAGCAAATGATGAGGAGCAAAAAATCAGCAGCAGTAATAACAGAAGTCATGGAATGGGAGAGTGAACAGTGAGTCTCTACAAAGATAAACGAAAAGGTAGTGAGGAAATTGAAGTTGAGCCAGAATATAGCTTCTTTTTCTTTTCCTCATGTCTCAATGATCTCTTTCTCCATCAGAATTATGGAAGAGCCAGGGGCCATTAGAAGAATCTGTTATTGGGGCAGCTAGGTCAGAAGGACTTGAGTTCAAATGTGGCCTCAGATACTTACTAGCTGTGTGACCCTGGGCAAGTCACTTAACCCTGTTTACCTCAGTTTCCTCATATGTAAAAGGAACTGGAGAAGGAAATGAAAACCACTTTAGTGTCTTTGGCTAGAAAACCCTAAATGGAGTCACAAGGAGTTGGACATGATGGAAACCAGTGAACTATATTATAAATAGAATGAAAAAAGTTATATAAATACTCCAAAGTTTCATAAGGTTTGAGTCAGTCAGTTAACAAACATTCATTAAGCCCTTAGTATGTGACAGACATTTTGCTAAGTGTTGGAAATACAAAGAGAGGCAAAAAACCCTCCCAAAATCAACCCTTGCTCTCAAGAAGATGACAGTTTAATTGAGGAAGACAGTATACAAACACTATGTACAAGCAAGACATATATAGAATAGATTAGAAATAATCTCAGAGGGAAGATACTAGTATTAAAAGAGATTAAGGGGGCATCTCAGTGACTCAGTAAATAGAGTGTCTGGACTAGAGGTGGGAGGATCTTAGTTGAAATCTCGCCTTAAACACTTCTTAGACATATGACCCTGGGCAAATCACTTAACCCCAAATGCCTTGACTTTACCTTTCTTCTGCTTTGGAACTGATATTTGTATTGATTCTAAGACAAGGAGAGATAGATAGTTAGATAGAGAAAGAGAGAGGTGGGGAGGGAGGGAGAAACTAGAACTGAGAAATTTGGACATTATTTTCCATTTTTTTAAAGTTTCTTTTGAATGTTAAGGTAAATCCACATAAAAAATGAATATAACTAATGATGACAAGGTAGAAAGAAGAGATTTACTTCCCAAGAAGGCTTCAGACTTTTTAAATCTGAAAAAGATTTATTCTCTTTATTTTTGAGATTGCTTCCACAAAGTCTACATGAATACTGTCCACAAACCACTTATTTCTATCCAGCATTTAATAACCAAGTGCTAATAGTTAGCTAAAGAAAAAAATAGTGAAGATGATTCAGATCCAAATTTGGAAATGGAATCTGAGGGTATTGAGTCTTCAAACAGATGAACCCTAACAACTATTGTGTCCCAATGTTATTCATTGACAATTTTTAGGTCTAGCTCACTCTACTTTAGAAAAACAGTGATTGTACTCTCACTGTAAGATCATTCAATCAATCAGCAAACATTTATTGTTATTGTTGTGTGGTCTTTTCAGTCATTTCTGACTCTTTGTGACCTCATTTGGATACTGGAAATGCAAAGATACTGGAATGCTATTTCCTTCTCTAACTCATTTTAGAGATGAGGAAACTGAGTTAACTCACTTGCCCAGGGTTACACAACTAACAAGTGTCTGAGGCTGGACTTGAACTCAGGTCCTCCTGAGTCCAGGTCTGGTGTTCTATCCATTATGCCACCTGAGTGCCTCTATTTTATTAAACTCTTATTTTACAGTCTACTGTATGCAAGATTCCGGGGGTAATATAAAGATAAACATATAATTTTTGCCTTCAAAGAGCTTACAATCTAGTGATATATAGATATATAAATTGATATCGAATATAATAAGTGCATAACAAAATGTTATGAGATTAGATGAAAGAGAACATTTCCAGCTGGGGTTAGCAGGCAAGCCTTCATAGAGAATTTACTGGAATGAATAGTCCTTGAAAATTTGTAGGCTGCTAATAGATAAAGCTTGGATGGAGGAGTATTGAATTGGGAGACAAAGGAATTGATTTCAATGCTGACTCTGAAGAAAGAAAGAAATTATCCTTTATTAAGTGCCTACTACACACCAGAGGCTGTGCTAAATACTTTACAAATATTATCTCATTTGATCCTCGCAGCAACTCTGACATGTAGGCGCTAGCATGATCTTTATTTTACAGTTGAAGAAAGTGAGTCAAGTAGAGGTTAAGTGACTCACCCAGGGTCTCACAGCTAGTAAGTGTCTAGACCCAACCCTTTATCCACTATGCTACTGAAGACCTATATAACCTTGGACAAATCAAACTAACTGCCTGGGTTTCAGTTTCTTCATTTGTAAAATGAGAACATAGGACTAGGTAGCTCTAGGGGGAATCTCCAATGTACTTTCTACCAGCTAGGTGGTGCAGTAGATAGAGTGCTGGGCTTTGAGTCAGAAAGGCATCTTCCTGAGTCCAAATCCAGACCTCAGATACTTTCTAGCTATGTGATCCTGGGCAAGTCATTTAATTCTGTTTGCCTCAGTTTTTCATCTATAAAATTAGAGAAGGAAATGGCAAACCACTCCAGTATCCTTGCCAAAAAAATCCCCAGAAAAATGGGTCACAAAAAATTGGGCATGACTAAAACTCATCAATAAATCTTCCACCCAGCTCTAACACTATGATACTGTGAATATTTCATACTTTCTGGAGCCATTGGCTTCTCCACAGTTAATTCATTTGTGCAATATGGCTATCTTGTTGAAGAGTCATAAATAAATTGTATAATTTTGTATTCAATGACATTGCCCCACCCCACTGCACTGTGCCAGATTAAGAAATGATAGAGAATTAAGAACAAAAATATGTAAAGGGAAAAAAAAATCCAGAATAAAATTTAGGGACAACATGACTATGGCCTCATTTCCCCTTATGAGCACAAGAGATAAAAATGGCAATAAATTCATTCATCTACACCCACTTTAAATATCTGCACTGATCAGTAGTTTCACTGATGTACAGCCAGACTTTGAAGTCTATCTTAGTTCTCTGGAATTCAACGATCCATTTTTCAGACCATGTAATGTATTGCAGATCTTTCCCTGTTATGCATTCCAGATGGCCCTAGTAATTCTTTGTGAGTTTTTTACTTTCTTGTTTGGGTTACTGGGGTCATTTACGAATGAAACATGCATGCTGCAAAGCGACAATTGACAGGCTGTTACTGCCTAGTGCTTCACAGACACTGACCATGGACTTTGAAGAGACTGACCTATTAAAAAAGATGTGGGGGGAGGGGGATGAGATAGATGGACACTCCCTAACTCGGTGGTTTCCAAACTTTATATAATGACATCTCTCTCTCTTTTTATCTTAAAAAAATTTGTCACCCTTCCTTGGATTTTTCTCAAAAGCAGCTGCACAAATAACTTTCCTAAAATGAAGAATTCGTTCAGAGGAAGGGGCAGAGGGGGGAGGAAGAGAATTTGGAATCCTAAATTAAAAAAAATAATGTGAAAAAATTTTTGTTTGCATGTAATTGAGAAAAATTTTTTTAGAAGAATTTACTTCTTTTATAACAACACACAGACAAATCTTAAATATGCACTAAAATAAAAGAAGACATTTTTATTTATTGAATTCTATATAATTTTCACATTAAAACATAAAACAATCATAATATTATTATTAATGTGAAGGTTGGCTTTGTTTTGTAGTAAATAATTTCTTAAAAAGTGGCACTTTTGATAATGTATTGCTATTTATTATTCTTTTTCAACTACCAATTGATATCACTATTTTAAAACTGGTGAGAGGGGTAAATGCTAGGGATGGAGAACAGGGAGTAGAGAGAAGCATTTTTAAGACTTTTCTGAAATAGTGGTCCAAGAAAGGGACTCACCAACAAGATCAACAGGTCTTCAATGAAGGAGTTTCTCCAAGATGGCAAGGTGGCTAGCAAGTAGACGTATGTACACTAGAGGGTAAAGAGAAGTATTGTGGACAGAACATTCCTGAAATAGATTGTACAGAGGCAGGAGAAGGCCAGATGATCATGGAATGACCAATGGTGCAGTTTGATTGAGACACAGAGTACATAGATTAGAACCAGATTGGGAAGAGTTTTAGGTGTATTCTATCTTATAGGTAGCTTTGTCTTATAGAAGGATCTGAAGATTTCAGTGTGGGATGGGATGCTGTGATCAGATCAGCGAATTAGGTAGACAATTTTGGAAAGTATACTAAGAATGGATTGGAGAAGGGGGAAACCTGAGGCTAGGAGTACAATTAGGAGGTGTATTATAATAGTCCAGATGAGAGTCAATGAAGATATGATTCTGAGTGGTAGCAGTGGTATGAGTGAAGAAGAAAAGAATCTGCAAAGGTACAACAGAGTTAGAATCAGCAGGAAGGACTGGGTGCCAGGTTGAATCAATTTCTAATCAGAGAAAACACGAGGATTGTGACATCATTAATGGAAATAGATCAGCTAGGGGAAGGGAAGGAGGATAAGTCCTGTTTTGGACATAGTTTGAGGTCCCCAGAGGACATCTAAGAGAAGATGTCCAACAGGAAATTTGAAAAGACATGGATAGTTATGGGGAACCCAACAGGCCTGATGTCATAGGCAACTGTGAATACCAAGCTCTCTCTAGCTTGAATCATCTTCTCATATATAGAGTTATGAGACCAAGATGTTTGGTTTAATTCAGATTAACCATTTTTAGAGGGTTCAGGGTATCTAATTAAAAATATAGGGCTAAAGTGAAGGAAGGGCAGCTAGGTAGATAAAGTGCCAGGGCCAGAGTCAGGAAGACTCTTATTCCTGAGTTCAATTCTGGTCTCAAACAAATACTAGCTCTATAATTCTCAGTAAATCACTTAACCCTTTTTACCTCAGTTTCCTCAACTATAAAATGAACTGGAGAAGAAAGTGGCAAATCACTCCAGTATCTTTCCCAAGAAAACTCCAAATGAGGTCATGAAGAGTCAGAGACAGCTGAAAAGGTGAAATGAAAGAAATAAGGTCTGGGTCCCCTCAGCCAGGAAATCTAAATCACGTGTTATACAAGAGGAGATCATAATTTTTTTTTATCATTTCTTTGTGTTTTTGTATTTTGCATTTTTATTAATAGAAGTTCTTTTAAAAGAACTTCCAACTATGTCTAAGCAGAAGAAAAAAGATTCTTCTAAATTGAGTTCAGGATAAATAGGGGTAACAAGAACTAAAATGGAAGGTAGGCATGGTGCTAAGTAATGGCATGGAACCAGACCAGCTGTGGTGCCTATAAAGAGTCAGTGTTGTTGGATCAGAGATAAATTAACACAGGCTGGAGTCATTTGTGAATACAAATTCCCTTTCCCTAATAAGTGCCTTCATATCATTATCATTATTACCACCCCCACCACCCCCACCACCCCCATGCTCATTACTTTCCCAATAATAATGATAGTTTACATTTATCTAGTTCTTTAAGCTTTGCAAAGTGCTTAAGATACATTATCATATTTAATCCTCACAACTATCTTGTGAAGGAATTACTGTTATCTCCATTTTACAGATAAGGAATTTGAGGTTTAAGAAGGTTAATTGACTTGCAAAAGGTCATACATCTATTTAGTGGCTGAGGCAGGATTTAGAATCAAGGTGGTAAAGTGGATAGAGCAATGGACCTAGAGTCAGGAAGACCGATCTTCTTGAGTTCAAACTTGGCCTCTGATACTTAACCCTGTTGGCCTTGGTTTTCTCATCTGTAAAATGAGTTGGAGAAGGAAATGGCAAATCACTGCAATATCTTTGCTAAGAAAACTCCAAATTGGGTCAGGAAGTATCAGATATGACTGAAACAACTGAACAGCAACAACTTCTTGCCTCAAATCCAAGAATCTACTCACTATGCCATGTAACTTCTCATGATTACCCTGATCAGGGGAACTGTTTAAGCTTTTAGATCAGTTTTCCAAGAGGATTGATTGATGAGAGTAAATGGTTAGGGGGAAAGGGAAAATAGAGAAGTTCAATCCCTTTATGCTCCAGGAACATTAGGAATGGAATTTTTTAAAATGATGTAATGAAAACATTCTTTTTTTTAATCTTTGAAAAATTTCTTTAATTAATTAATTAAGGATATTTTCCCATGGTTATAAGATTCATGTTCTTTCCCTCCCCTCCCCCACCCCCTTCCCCTAGTGGACACGCAATTCTCCTGGGTTTTACATGTGTCATAGATCAACACCTATTTCCATACTATTGATATTTGCACTAGAGTGATTGTTTAGAGTCAGTATCCTCAGTCATTTCCCCATCAACCCATGTAATCAAGCAGCTGTTTTTCTTCTGTGTTTCCACTCCCAGAGTTCTTCCTCTGAATGTGAATAGTATTCTTTCTCATAAGGCCCTCCAAGTCATCCTGGATTATTGCACTGATGCTAGTGGAGAAGTCCTTTACATTGGATTGTACCACAGAGTTTCAACCTCTGTGTATATGGTTCTCCTGGTTCTGCTCCTTTCACTCTGAATCGGTTCCTAGAGGTCACTCCAGTTTACATGGAATTCCTTCAGTTCAGTATTCCTTTGAGCACAATAGCATTCCATCACCAGCATATACCACAATTTGTTCAGCCATTCCCCAAATGAAGGGCATCCCCTCGTTTTCCAGTTTTTTGCCACCACCTTTCTAGGAAGGGAATTGTTAACTAAGGATGGGAGTATGGTGTCAATTGGTCACCTATGGCTGATTCTGAGTCATGGTTAGATTTTACTAAGGTTGGGACCACAAATTTGCCATTTGTAATCTCAGCTATTTATGTGTTTTGATAGTTTGTGATGCACTGAAGAAAATTAACTTGAGACTTCTTAAAGAAGTGATACAATAATGTTTAAGGTCATTTTCCTTTAAAGGAGGAGTCTCAGATAACAAATCTGTTAAGATACCTCACAAATGCTAATTGCTTACTATTAATTAATATTGCTTAATACTCTGAGTCAATAAGAAATTTTGCCCCTCTTAAGATAAAATGATCATAGATTTAGAGCCAGGAGAAACCATAGCATTTTTCAAGCTGAAGAACTCTCGCTGTCTAAAATGAATACAATCTCATCAACTAATGTTGTATTTAAGAGTCTAGGTACTGGACTCCAGCAAAAGCCAATTATACAAGTAAATATTTATGGAGTACTTACTTTGTGAACTGAATAATTCACACATGTAAAACAAAGTGAAGATTTGAGGCAATTAGACCTGTAGAAATTGTCATTGGAAGCTATAGGGGTACTTGAGATATCTGGATCATTGCCTTCATTCTCCACTTCTCTTGACAAAGCCCAAGAGATCAGTGTGAAGCCTGTACAATCAAGTACAGTTTGGAAGTATAAAATTTCTTTCTACTTGCTGATTTTGAGTGGTCTATAATCTTGAACTTTGTGGGGGCATAAAATGTCTTTCAGTCAAATCCCTAGGAAAATCAATTTTGCAATCACACTTCTCAGGTTCTCATGAAAACCTCCATAAAATTCCATTTTCCATATATCTTAAAATCAAGGTCTTGGAAAGCAAAGCCGCTCTGCTGTTTCGGCAGATCTTTGTATAAAAAACCATAAAAAACGTTTTCCCCTCCAAATCATCTGAAAATGATGATTCCCATCTGGTAAGCAAAAGTGGGTCTATTTTTTTTCTGAGACACCAAGCAAACTGTGACAAACATGTGGCTGTTTGTCTCCACGCCTTTCTCGTTTGCTGACTCTGGGAAGAGGCCAGGGGCTGAAGTGCCAAGTGAGCACAAGGCTCATTTTCTGTCCTGTTAAAGCAGGAATCTTGAAAGCGTGTCCTCTCCAGGGAGCTCCAGCTTGTGTTTAACAGACGCAAAAGGTTCTCATTGTTGGAGTCAGCAACCAGCATTTTGGGTATCTGGCCAAACCCTCAACTACTCAAGGATTTCTGGATCAACATCACAAAATGTGTTTATGTGAGTGTGCATGGATTTTCTTTGTGTAAAAAGGACAGGGACAGGGATGTTGCACAGACACTTAGGAAAACAAAGGCCAAGCTGCATGTGGGAAAAGACCAATAACCACTCTCAAATAACGTCTATTTTAAAGTAGAAAAAACTATTAGAAAGTAGCAGAAAGATGACTAGATCTGCATTCTTAAGAGCTGAGTTTGAATTCTAACTGTGACATTACTTTTCTGTTGTCTTAGATGCATCCCCGAACTACTCTATGCCTCAGTTTCTTCATCTGTGAAATGAGGATGGTAAATGTACTATCTACTTGCAAGGGCTATTGTAAGGAGGAAAAGCACTTAGAGGCAGCTAGAAGATGCAATGGACAGAATGCTGGGCCTGGAGTCAGGAGGACCCAAGTTCAAATCCAGCCACAGACAATGTGACCCTGGGCAAGTCATTTATCCTCTACTGCTCTGTAAAATGGGGATAATAGCATCTGCTTCACAGGGTTCTTATAAGGATAAAATGAGATAATATTTTCAAGGTGCTTAGCAGAGTACCTACTAAAATGCTTATTCACTTTCTTCTTTCTCCTGCTTGGCAGTCTTAAATTTCTATAGAAATGTGAACTAAATTGATTTTTTAATCAAACTCCAAGAGACTTAAGACAAAAAAAGCTATCCAATACCATGGAAAGAACAGACAGAATCTGAATACAAATTGAAATATACCATTCTTTATTTCCTCAATGAATTTTTCTTTGCTTTTTTTAAATTTTTCTTTACTGTAAGCAAAAAATAAGTCTATTCTCACAACCTGATGGACATTGAAATATATCATATATTAATATACATAATGTAATTACTAATTACATTATATAATTATACATAATATAATTACTATAATATATGTACATATATGTATATATGTACAACCTATGTAATATTACCTGCCTTCTTGGGGAGAGGGAAGGAGCGGGAGTGAGAGAGAGAACATGGATTGCAAAATATCAGAAAACCAATGTTTAAAAATTAAATTGACATGCAATTTGGAAAAAATTATTATTATAAAAAATAGGATGATAGTACTGTATCACAATCATATGCCACTTATTCAACCATTCCCTAGTTTATGAAAATCTATACAATTTTCAATTCTTTACCACTACAAAAAGGGTTGTAAAAAGTATTTTTGTACATTTAGGTGCTTTTCCTTTTTTCCTTGATCTATTTGATCTATCTAAGAGTAGGGGCATTTATCATTTTTGAGAGGTGTGTTACCTCAAAATTGCTTTAGATTGCATTTCTCTAATCAATAGTGATTTAGACCATTGTTTTGCATGACTATATTACCTTTGATTTATTTTTCGAAAACTGCCTATTCATATCCTTTGACCATTTATTAATCAAAGAAGTTTTTATAAATTTGACTTAGTTCCCTATATACTTGAGAAATGAGGTCTTTATTAGAGAAATTTGCTGTAAAATTTTTTATATTGCTACATTGTCTATGGTATC
The DNA here is from genome assembly GCF_016433145.1 of Gracilinanus agilis. Lineage (NCBI taxonomy): Eukaryota > Metazoa > Chordata > Mammalia > Didelphimorphia > Didelphidae > Gracilinanus > Gracilinanus agilis. Next base: position 267,075,104 of record NC_058130.1, on the reverse strand, counting down.
TGTAAGTAATATGTAGTTTCCTAGACTGTTTCTTTAAATTATTAATTTTTTTATTTTTGCTTTGTCCGAGATCATAATTGCCACCTCACTTTTCCCTCTCCCCTTTTTTACTTCAACTGAAGCACAACAGATTCTGCTGCAGCCCTTTATTTTAACTCTGTGTTTGTGTTTAAAATGTGTCTCTAATAAACATACTGTTGGATTTTGGTTTCTAATCCATTTTGTTATCCACTTTTGTTTAATGAGTGAACTCATCCCATTCACATTCATAGTCATGATTACTGTGTATTTCCTTCCATCCTATTTTCTTCTCTTTATCTCCCCTCTTTTTATCTTTTCCCCTCTCTGTTTTTCCCTTCTCTCTGTTTTGCTTCTAAACACTGCCTTCCTTAATCTATATCCCTTATCCACTGCATTTTTATACCCTTCTTTTTTTAATTTCCCCATTGAGTAAGATATATTTCTATACTCAGTTTATATATATTCTTCCCTCTTTGAACCAATTCTGATGAGAGTGAGGTTCAAACATTGTCCACTACTCCCTCACCCCATTTTCCCCTTCACTCTAAGAACTTTTCCTTGCATGCCTCTTTTATGTGAGAAAATTTCCCCCATCCTACTTTTCTCCCTCTCTCTTTCTCACCCCTACATATTTTTGGAGATCATACCAATATAATGGACATATGCTCATGCCTTCTATCTAGATAGACTCTTTCTAACTGTCTCAAAAATGATGAAGTTCTTTGGAGCTCCTTGCATCATTTTCCCATATAGGAATGTAAACGTTCCTTCATTGAGTTTAACTTCATTGAGTTCTTTATGATTACTTTTTTATGCTTACCTTTTGATGCTTCTCTTGAGCCTTGTGTTTGAATATCAAATTTTCTGTTCATCTCTGGATCTTTTCATCAGAGATGCTGAAAAGTTCTCTATTCCATTAAATGTCCATTTTCTCCCTGAAGTGTATAAGTCTTGCTGGGTGATTCTTGGTTATAACTCTAGATCCTTTGCCCTGTAGAATATCATATTTCAAGTCCTCCATTCCTTAATGAGGAAGCTGTTAAATCTTGTGTGATCTTGACTGTGATCACTTGTGATCTTTTGAGTTGTTTCTTTCTGGCTGATTGTGATTTTTTTTACTTGGTCTAGAAGTTCTGGACTTTGGCTGTAATATTCCTGGGATTTTTCATTTTCAGATCTTTTTAAAGGAGATATTCAATTAATTCTTTTAATTTCCCTTTTGTCCTCTGAATCTAAGATATTAGGGAAGTTTTCCTTTATAATTTCTTAAGAGATGATGTCAAGGTTCTTTTTTTGATGGTGGATCTCAAGTACTTTAACAATTCTTAAATTATCTCTCTTCAATCCATTTTCCAGGTCCCTTGTTTTTCTGATGAGATTTTTCACATTTTCTTCAAATTTTTCATTCTTTTGACTTTGTTTGATTGTTTCTTGATGTTTCATGGAGTTATTAGCTTTCACTTGCCCAATTATAATTTTTAGGGAATTATTCAGGTCCCTTAAATGAGGTTTTATACCTTCTTTTCCATTTGGTCTATTTTGCTTTTTAGGAAGTTCTTTTCTGCAATGAATTTTTGTGTCTCTTTTACTGTTAGTTCAATTATTTTCTTCAGTATTTTTGTGTGTCCTTTTTGCTAAGCTATTAGTTTTTTTAAAAATAATTTTCTTGCATCACTTTAATTTCTCATTCCAATTTCTCCTCTACTATTCTTTGTCACTTTCTTTAACTCTTCTAGGAATTCTTGTCGGGCTTGGGTTCAATTAGACTCTTTTTTGAGGTTTTGCTTATAGCTGTTTTCACATTATTTTCTTCTGAATTTGTCTTGGTATGCTCTGCCACCATAGTAGTTTTTTTATGGTCAGGTTTTTTTTTGTTTGCTCATTTCCCTAGCCTATTTCTTGACTCTATGTTGGTGGGGAGTTAGGGAGGTTTGGGGGAGAGGAAAAGAACATGAAACATGTAACTATGGGAAAATATTCAAAATAAAAATTTAAATAAAAAAAAGACTATCTGCCTTTTGATCCAGCCATAGCACTGCTTGGTTTATACCTCAAAGAGATAATAAGAAAAAAGACTTGTACAAAAATATTTATAGCTGGGCTCTTTGTGGTAGCAAAAAACTGGAAAATGAGGGAATGTCCTTCGATTGGGGAATGGCTGAACAAATTGTGGTTTCTGCTGGTGATGGAATACTATTGTGCTCAAAGGTATATATAATGAACTGGAGGAATTCCATGTGAACTAGAATGACCTCCAGGAATTGATGCAGAGTGAAAGGAACAGATCCAGGAGAACATTGTACACAGAGACTGATACACTGTGGCACAATCAAACATAATGGGCTTTTCTACTAGCAGCAATGCAAGGATCCAGAGCAAGGCTGAGGGACTTATAAGAAGGAAAACTAGCCACATTCAGAGGAAGTACTGTAGGAATAGAAACACAGAGGAAAAACAACTGTTTGAACACATGGGCTGATGGGGATATTATTGGGTATGTAGACACTAAATGATAACTCTAGTCCAACTATCAATAATATGGAATTAGGTCTTAATCAATGATACATGTAAAACCCAGCGGAATTATGCATTGGCTATGGGGGTTAGGGAGGTGTAGGGGAGAGGGAAAGAACATGAAATATGTAACTATGGGGAAATAATCAAAATAAAAGATTTAAATTAAAAAAAAAAAGAAAAAATACATGGGAGAGAATAAAAAACTTCAGGGAAAAAAACCAAACAAAAATATAAACTCTATGTTGAAATTGGTCTCTCTTCACCTAGGTGTGGGAAGAAGGCATTGCTCCAAGCTTTACATTTTTCCATCCTGCTGTTTTGAGCAGCAAAAGAACTAGGGCTTGCAAGTTTTCAGTGATTTCAAAGTGATATGATCCAAGAAGGGATGCAGTCACTGATCTCCTGGTCTGTACTCTGATCTTTATCCCAAAAGGACTCTTGCTCCCTTGCAGCCACAATTAGTAGTGTTCCTCTTGGCCTTGGAACAGTAACCATGTCTCCTGCTCCCTTGTGATTGATGAGAAACACTCTTCTTTACCCTAGAACTGTGACTCAGAATTGTGACCTGGGACTGTTTATTATCTCATAGAGTTGCCAGTCAGTACCAGCTGCAGAGCATACAGGGTCCTCTGCAATCTCTTTCTGGTCAGTTGTCTGAGTCCTCCTTACTGTCTCTGGGCTGAGAGCTCCATAAGTTCTGCTGGCACTATTGTATCTGCCCCCAAGGCCCACTGCTTGTGCTTCTATTGTACTCTAGGTTGTCTCCCACTATGGTGTCAAAGACCTTTCCTGCTGACCTTTTTTATTGTTTTTGCTGCTCCAAAATTTGATTTGAAGAATTATTCAAAAGTCATTTGGAGGAGAATTCAGTTGCATTGCTGCCTGTATTCTGTCATCTTGGCTCCATACCATTAATTCTCCTATAAAATATGTATTGAAAAAAATTTTCCTGGCTTATTTGAGCTCTAAGTATATGTATGATAGTAAAAAAGGGGTAGATTAGGTAGTAAGAATGAGAACAAGTGGACAGTACAGATACTTCATTGGTACCCACAAATATGAAAGAATATAGAATAACGCTTCTGTCATAGTGGAGGATTTATGGAAGGGGTTGGACAAGAATGACATATGATACAAAGATGTAAAAGAGTTGCAGCCTACCTAGGCAAAGATATAGTCACACAAATAACATTGCAATGACTGAATTCTCCAGAGGCTGTATTCCTTATTTAAAAAAAAATGATTTATTAATAGTTTGCTCAGGAAAATATAAAATAGCCAGTGGATTCCCTCCACATTCCACATGGACTCCAAAGAATATGTAGCTGGGCAATAGCCCCACATGGCCAGCAACAGTTGGACCAAATGAGAACAGCTGGACAAGAGAGAAAGACCATGGCCAGAAGTGATGTACAAAAAAGCTGGGTTAGAGGAAATGACTTCCTGTGGTGCAAGACAAAATGTCATCACTCAGTTTACTCCTGTGAACATCAATAGCCCCTGGGAAGGTCAACATAGAGACCCCCAACTCCTCTCCATTGCTTCATCACAGGAAGAGGAGGGTCATAAGGATACCAACAAGTCCCTTCCTCCTCAACACTTGGCTGGGTCTCATCAATCCCAAATGGCTTCCTAGAGCTTTCTGATTTCATCACCCAAAAAAGTCCTTGTGTACATATAAACAAGGAGCAGGTCCCCACCCTGTCTTCAATAAAAGCCAGCCCAATGAGATGCTCTGAAGTCTGTGAGCAAATTAATTTTACTTGGAGGCTATCTGACTTAAAGCCAAAGTTTAAGAAAAGTTTTGTATAAACATTATTACAGCTCAATATTAATTTTCCACAACATCATGGAGTAATCAAACTGTGGAAGTAATCAAACTGCAGCAAAGGGACTCAAAAACTCACTGTAGGCCCAAGTAGGTTATACTATATTGCCAATGATAAATGGATTTGAGAAATGTCATTAAAAGTATACAAGATAGGGATTGAATGACATTCTGAGTATTCCAGAAAATATTCAAAATAATAAATAAATTTATGATAATTATGAAAATAAAAGACCTCCTGTCAGAGAGAGAGAGAGAGAGAGAGAGAGAGAGAGAGAGAGAGAGAGAGAGAGAGAGAAAGAGAGAGAGATTGTATTGGAAAGAGAAAGAAGGACAGAGACAGAAAGATACAGACACAGACTCAGAGAAAGAGAATTTATAAAAAGAGAGGAAATGAATACACAAGACAAGAGAGTGTGGATGGATTGCAATCAGCACTGGTTGAAGGAGTAATTTTTGAAATCATGAATCCATTGATATAAGTTCTGTCTTCCAGTGTTTTGTCATTGCCTGGCACAAGTGAGGCCATTGGGAGGTAAAAGGTAATACCAGAGGGTATGGTTGGTAATAGAATCCCTGATTTCTTTGTAGCTGAAGTCTGGTGAATTCTCAAAGTCAGAGTTAGAGGCAATATGCAATAATACTCATGTGAATTTTTCTCCTATTTCTCCTCTTCACAAAGTTTGCAAGGATATTGACTGATCCTGTGATTTCATTAGTATATAGAACTCTCATTTGAGGAAATTCCCTCTATCAAAGCACATTGATTACCTCTTTGGAAGTGGTAGTATTTAGGGAATTTTTCAGAACATTTAGAGGTTAAATAACTAACCCAGGACCACAAGAACCATTTTCCTCCCAGTTGGGGCTTGAATATAGATCTTCCCAGCTTTGAAGACAACTACCTCCCCACTAGACCATATTGCTTCAGAGCATCCACACACTATCCACTACAGCCAAACTTGGCAAAACTCTCTGGTTTCTACATTCTTCCATCTCTATCTGAGCCTTTCTAAGCCATGCTTTCCTCATCTTCTTTAGCAGATGGGACACTTTAGAGCCCAACTCAAATGCTACATTCTTCATGAAGCCTTCTCTGCTCCTCCTAAGAGCCCCTTTCCTCTCTCATATAGACTTTCATTTTTGTAGTGCCTCATTTCTGCCTTTTTTTTTTAATGTGTTATCTTTCCCTCTTAGACTGTGATCTCCTTGAGGGCAGAGACTGTCTTATGCCTTTTTTTTCTAGTACCTGTCATAAAGTAAACACTTAATAAACATTTACTATTATCAACTCCCCCTATGGCTATGGTGAGAAGTGGCCAGAAGTTCCCTACATTATGTAGAAAAGCATTGATTTTCAAGAGTTTCAATTACTAACAGGCAGTAAATCCCCATTCTGTGTTGTGATAGTTCCTGGATCCGAATTTTCTGAGTGTATTTCTAAAGGTCAATCCTACAAGATTATTAAGTTCATTATCAGTGATAAACTGTACCAGGTTATCTTTCTTTGTTGGTAGAAAGAGTAATTTGAGGCAAATAGTTTGCTAAACTAACTGGAGTGCTGATTTCCTAGAATTCCTGAAAAAAAAAGAAGTTTATATACTTACTGCAGAATGTTTTATAATGTATTTTTCTTGCCTTCATTGACTCAATATCAAGAAAACAAAAGAATTAACCATATTTTGTCTCTTCTTTTAAGGAGGTGATTCTATTATTGCCAGAGTCACATGCTAATGACTCAAGGAAATACAGCAAATTCACAGAAAAAGTGGAGATTGCCAGAGGTGGGAAATTGAGGCTGCTTCTGATTGCTTACATGGATATTAATCCCTACCCCATAGATGTCAAATTCACAAAGTCAGTTGGAAAGAGGTAGAACGAGAGGATCCAAAGTTGCTAACTATGCCAGAGCTATAGGGAATTTGGCTCAGTTTCAGCACTTTAAAAAAATTCTTACCTTCTGTCTTAGGATCAATACCAAGTATTGGTTCTAAGGCAGACGAGCAATAAGGACTAGGCAACTGAAGCTAAGTAATTTGTCAATGGTCACACAGCTTGGAAATGTTTGAGGCTAGATTTAAATCCAGTACCTCTCATCTCCAGGCCTGGCTCTCTATCCACTGAACCACCTATTTGTCACAATCCCAGTACTTTCATCAGTTAGGCATAGCCAGATGGATAGAGGGCTGGACCTGGAGTCAGGAAAATTTGAATTCAGATTCTGAGGTTTATTAATCAATGAATCAATCAATAGGCACTTATTAAGCATAAACTATTGTGTTAGACAGTAATGCCAAGTATTAAGGATAAAACAACAAAAGTCTCAGAAGTGAAATAATCTTGGATCCCAAGGAATTTACATTCTAATAGAGCAGACTACATGTATCAACCTTCTCCATACTCTTATATAGAGTAAGTAAAAGATATTTCTTGGAATGGGGAGGGGAAGGACAGATGTGGAAAGGTTTTATGTAGGTGATGACTTAATTATATTAAAAACACTTTTTAAAGGTTTTGCCTGAATAAAACCAATACATTCAAAATAAGAAGGGGAACAGTTAAGTGGGAAACCATCTTTATAAGAGCAGATTTCTCTGATAAAAATCTTATTTGCAAATTGTATGAAGAATTGACTAAAATTTATAACAACAAACATGAGTTGTGAGTAGATAAATGGCCAAAGGATATGGAAAGGCAGTTTTTCTAAGGAAGAAATATGAACCATCAAAAACCACGTGAAAAAAGTGGCCTAAATCACTAATAATTAGAGAAATGTAAATGAAAGTAACTTTGAGTTTTTGGCAAAAAAAAAAAAAAGACAATTGTTGGAAGGACTATGGGAAAATAGATACATTAGTCCACTGTTGGGAGGTTTGTAAATTGGTCCAGCTGTTCTGGAAAACAATTTGGAACTATGCCCCCAAAGTTTTGAAATAATGTATATTATTTGACCTAAAGATATCACTGTTTGGCATGTACTCCAAAGAGATGAAAGAACAAAGGATAATAACTTTTATGTACAAAATTATAATTTTGCAGATCTGGAAACTAAGGAGATCCCCATCAAGTTGACAATAGCTGAACAAATTATGGTATGTGAATATAAAGGAACAATATCAAGCAACAACAACATTGTAAAGACAGACAGCATTGAAAGAACTCTGATCAGTGTAATGACCAACCACAATCCCAGAGATCTAATGCTGTAACATGTTACCCACCTCTAGAGAGAAAGTTGATAGATTAATGTAGAATAAGACATTTCTTTTAGACATTGTTAATGTGGGAATTTATTTTGCTTAACTATATAATTTTGTTAGAAATGTTTTGTTTTGTTTTGAGTAAGGGAGTAGTGAAGGAGAAAGAAGAGTTTAGAAATCAGGTCATTTTTAACACCACTAAACCCTCCACCCCAACCCCCACCAAAAGAGAAGAGAACAAAAGGAAGGTCAAAAGAATTATATACAAGCAAGACAGCTTTCAGATTTAAAAATTGAATTCATTATATACTTAAAAAGAAAAGCAAGCTCTTCTTAGTAGCTTCATGTATAATCTTTTCCTTTTCTATAATGCATCTTAAAATGCCCATTTAATGTAGTCTTAATTTCAGCATTTTAAAAATTAAAAATTTAAATTAAAAATATATACATGCACACTCACAAATTAGCTCTGTGGAGGATGTCCTGACACTTACACTCTCCATTTATTTATTCCTTTTTTTTTTTTTTCAGATTATATGGCTAGGAACAGAGCTCCATGGTGTTCCTCTTTTGAATGCCTACTGCCCACTCAAAGTCCCAATCCAGTGATGGTGGTAGTCTAGATAGGATCTCTAAACACTGTTGAAGACTATAGGGCTAAGACTCCAACAAGGTGTATTGTATATTCAGGGAGGACTACCACCTCTAGTAAGAGGGCTTACCTAGCCCTTTTCAAGGGTGCTCACCAATCATTGGTGTCCAACTCTCACTTGTGGCTCCAAGAAGTTGTACCAAGAGCAGTGGCCAACTTGGCAGATGGGCTAAATCAAATTGAAGGTAGCTGACAGGCTTTAAACCTTTTGGTGATCTAGGGGGATATCTACCCCAAGAATGTGAAGATCTCTTAGTAGAATGAATGGACAAGAACAATTTGTTTCAAAAACCACGATGGTGACTGAAGTACTGTGGAGCATTTAGAAGCATCAAAGGCATCAAAGACACCAAGGCCATCCACTGCATTCTGTGCCATTGCCAATCATTCTGACTTTTGTTTTGTAACTGGACTTTCATGATTGGAAGAAAGAGTTAGTTTGATGATTTTGTGTAACTCTAACTCACTCATATCCAAAATTCACAGGCAAGTCAAGACATCACTCAATCATAATATCATTGATTTTCTTCAGAAACAAAGAACAAATAACAAGAAGACTCCATCAGATCTGGGCACTTGGAGGGCAAAGACTCAGTATCAGGAGCCAAACTGATCCAGGAGTTACTGAAGATCAAGGGTTGCATTAATTCCCTGATTACATTCAAAGTCTTTTAGAGTGTGGAGGGGAAAGCATGCAGGAAAGGCAGCAGTGGGATCTTCAAAGTTAAAGGACTTAATGAGCTCTGACCATCAAGAAGTAAAAATCACTGCAGTACAAATAAGACTTTCTAAATTTGATTCTTATTCTCCTATTATGAACTGTGTAGTGCAATTTGGTACCCACAATAATAGCTAACATTTAGATTGCGTTTACTATGTGCTAGACATTAACATTTTTTTCTCAATTACATTAAACCAGTGCATTTTAACATTCTCTTTTTACAATTCTGAGTTCCACAACGATACATGTAAAACCCAGTGAAATAGCTCATTGGCTATGGGAGGGGGAAAGGAAGAGGGAAGGGAAAGAATATGATGAATCATGTAACAATTGGAAAATATTCTAAATTAATTAATCAATAAAATTTTTAAATGAAAAAAATAAAATATAAGTTCCAAATTCTCTCCTTCTCTTCCCAAGAAAGCAAGAAATTTGATGTACTTAGTTTGTTTTTAAAGAGTCTACTTCCATCATGGGGTTGATATTCCTTCAGTAAACTTTGTACTACTGCCTGTATCCTTAATTCTATTGCCTCTCCTCAGTTGGTTATTTCCTATTTATCCTATATACCGTATAGCTTTTTTATATAGAGTTATTTGCATGCTGTCTCTCCCATTAGATTGTGAGCTCCTTGAAGGAATGAATTGTTTTTGCTTTACTTATCACAGTAGCAGAGACATAGTAGGTGCTTAATAAATGCATATTGTCGTATTATATGCATTTATCCAAGATCCAAGTGTACTTGATTGGCAAACATTGGAAATCCTTTGGTATTCAATTTATTCCTCCTCTCCTGGGCAAAACTACTGGCAATAGTGCAGATTTTAAGAAGCTTTTCCCCAGTTCTGTTACATGCCAGTTTTAGGCTGATCTGATGAAGGTATATTATTTGTGTGTTTGTGTGTGTGTGTGTGTGTGTGTGTGTGTGCACGCGCACACGCATATGTGTATATGTCTTTCTGCAACATCTGAGTGGTAATATCATTGGAAGAAAATGCTGAAGTCATTTGTTTTTCTTTAACCACCCTGTTTGCAAATAAAATATTAGTTTGGCCTGACTTTCTTCTGGAACTCTGTTTACATAGCACCTTGTCCATAAAGAATGTTTCAAATCAGAGTAAATTAAGTACTCTCTAAATGTGGGGGTTAAAATAACAAAGAGCTGCCTTATATGTTTAAGTGGGACTGGAAGCTTTCACTGCCGGCACCTGTGATTCACCAGCTGTTACTACAGAAGATGCTGATGACGTTTTTAACTCCCTTTTTCTAACATATTACTCTATTGAACAGCCAGCCTCAGGTCCTGAAGAGAATGATTTCTTCCTTCCATAACTTAGTAGTCTAAAAATAAGGTTGTCTTTGTAACCTATGAATCACAGGTTTCTAGGAACTGGATTTTAAAAATTGTAAACTGCTCCCTTATAAGATAGGCCTAAATATTTCTGACTCAAAGTCTCAGAAATGGCATCCAGAGCTATAGAAGTTATCATTTTCAAACTCTCTAAAGAAGAGACTATTGAGATACTATTGAAAGGAAATGGATGATAGTAAATAATTCCAGCTTTATTTCACCTCTCTTGACCCCCTCCATACTCCTCTCTACTCTTCAATCCAGTGGTGTTGGTTTCCTTACTGTTCCATGAGCAAGATAGTAATTTCCTTCCTTCCTTCTTTACTTCCTTCCTTCCTTTTCCCTTCTTTCCTTCCTTCCTTCCTCCCTCCCTCCCTTCCTTCCTTTCCTTTTTTCTCTATTCTTAGTGTATTGTTCCTATTTTAATATAGAATTGAGAAATGATTCACATTGGGGAAGGACTAGTCACCTCAGTGATGCTATTATGGCTTTGAGCATCTTCTCTGGCTGTCCTCCATACCTGGAATGCTTTCCCTCCTCATCTCTCCTGACTTCCCTGGCTTCCTTCAAGGCCCATCTTTCTTCTTTCTTTCTTCTTTCCTTATTTCATATCCTGTCACTATCTCCTTCTTTTATCTGTCTCATATGAAGAGGTGGCCTTATTCCTTATCAAGAGAAATCAAGTTGGAGACCTGCAAAAGTGATTCCATTTTATTTATTTTTCTCCAAAATATTTCCTTCTCTGCCATCCTCACTCTCTCATTTATCTCTCCCTCTGTACTAGCTGCTTCCCTCCTACCTACAAATATGCCCATGTACATTCCATCTTCAAAACACCCTTATGTGATCTTTCCATTCCCACTAACAATTATTCTATGTTCTTATATTTCTTCTGCACTTTGTGGCTAGGCTCTTTGAAGTGATCTATGAATACCTTCATTTTCCCTCCACTCACCTCTTCTTTTTTAAATTTTTTAAACATTTATTAATATTCATTTTTAACATGGTTACATGATTCATGCTCTTACTTTCTCCTTC
>NC_058130.1:266970122-267050511 GCF_016433145.1 Gracilinanus agilis | reverse complement strand
TCTCTTTCTTCCTTCCTTCCTTCCTTCCTTCCTTCCTTCCTTCCTTCCTTCCTTCCTTCCTTCCTTCCTTCCTTCCTTCCTTCCTTCCTCTCTCTCTCTATGTAATCCACTGAGGGAATAGCTTTTGATATAATATTTGTATTAATTCCTATAAACTGAATATATATCCTTTATCAGAGATATTTGATTAAAAGGTTTTCCCCAGACACTAGTTTTTCTTCTTCTACTAAGTACACATTAATTTTGTTCAGGCAAAAACTTTTCAACTTTGTGTAATTGAGAGCATATAGTTTATCTTTTGTTATCTCCTCTAACCTTTTTTCTGATGATATTTATTGATTTATTTTGTGTCTAATTATTTTACTAAAGATACTGTTTATCTCAATGTAGTATTTTGCTGATTTTATTGGGTTTCCCAATAAACCATTAATAAATTATCCATTACTATTAAATACTTATTTTTGTATATATCATTGTATTTAGAGATCCTAGAGAATTGAGTAAAATTAATTAGCAAAATAATTTCAGTATAGTTAAAAGATATAATATAAATTTCCAGAAACTCTAATCATTACTATAAATAATCAACAAAATTCATCAAGAAGAGCTAGAAAGTGAAATTCCATTCTAAATTACTACAGAAATCATAATATTTGGAAGTATATCTCCCAAGATTCACTCAGATATTATGCTAATTTAACTATTAGATAACAATTATGAACTATATGATAAACTATATTAAGTATTAAGAAAACCTGAAGAAGTAAGGACAAATCTAAATAATTGGAGAAATAATTACTTTCTCATGTGTAGTTTGAGATAAAGCATTAAAAATACTACTACCTAAATGAATTTACTATTTCAGTACCAATAAAACTTCCAAAAATTTTTATGTATAAAAGAGCTAGAATAACCCCTAGAAGGAACAAAAGTTCGAGAATCTCAAGGGAAATGATGGAACAAAATATAAAGGAAGAGGATTTCAGAAATAGATTTTAAAATGTCCTATAAAGTGGCAATCATTAAAATGATTTGGCACTGGTTATAAAAAGGAGAGGTTTGACCAGAAGATTATATTAGATTCATAGCATAGCAAAAACTAACAACAATGCCGTATCTGAAAAACCTCAATTTTTTTTTTTTTTTGTGGGATGGGGCATAGCAGGGACTTGTTATTTGACCAAAAAAATTGATAGGAAAATTGGACAGAAATCTAGCAGAAATTAAATTTAGACCAATACCTCATGAATAAATTACCTTTTAGATTAATGGATAAAGAAAAATCTAATAACTGAACAAGTAATAGAAGGATTCATACAAGATAAAATGTACAATTTTGATTATATAAAATGTAATTGTTTTTATAAAAAATATGATATAAAAATAGAAGGGAAATGGATAAATAGGGAAAAATCTTCACAACAAATTTTTCTAATAAAGATTTTGTTTCCAAAATAAATAAAGAACTAATTCAAATTATGAGTGAGAGCTATTTCTGTAATGACAAATGATCAAAGGATAAAAACGAGTAGTTTCGAAAAGAAGAAATCCAATCCATCAACAATAATATAAAAATGCAATAATTTATTAATAATTAGAGAAATGCAAGTTAAAACAACTGATGTACCACCTTATCCCAATCAAATTGGTAAAGTCAACAAAAAAGAATAATGACAAATATTGGAGAGGCTCTTTAGAAAACAAGTATACTAGTGTTATAGCTATGAATTGTTACAGCCATTTTGGAAAGCAATTTGTATTTATGCCAAGAAATCTTTCATGGTAGTTAAAATTTGAAAATTAAAAATTTGTCCTCTTATTTGGGAATCCTAGACAAATTGAATATATGAATATAATGAATATACAAATATAATAGAATATTATTGTACCATAAGACATAAGACATGAAATGGACAATTTCATAGGAAAGTGGGAAGAGTTTTATGAACTGATACAGGACAATGTAATAGCATTATTGAGAAAAACAACTTTAAACAGCTTAAGCACTTTAATTAACACAATAATAAACCATAAGTTCAAAAAATAAAAACGAAACACATCACTAACAACTCGACAGGAAAATGAACTTAAAATGCAAAAGATATATAAATTTTATGACATGGTTAATGTGGAAAGTTTTGCCACATTATTATTTAGGTAACTGTTTTTCATTTTTAAAAATTTGCTCAACTTAAATTATTATAAGTAGGCTGTGGTAGTTGGAAGTATAAATTAATTTTTAAAAACTTTGTTATTTGAAAAATAAAAATATCATTATGAATTTTTAATAGAATCATTTGTAAAATTATCTGAACAATGGTCTTACCTCTCCTTATGGCTTGTTCAACATCATTTTCTGAGGTAGGGTTATTTAAGATATCTGTTTCACTTCTTGTTCATCATAGTGTTTTATTTTGTAGGCATGTTTTTCTTTTTAAAAATTGTCAATTTTGGTAATATCTAATCATTCATAGTAAATTCTGATATTTCTTCTTATTTCTTTTCTGCCTGTTATGATCTAGCCTTATTCATTTTTTAAGTTTTAAAAATTTTATTTTCTTTTCCCTTTTAATCAGGTAGTTTTTTCCATTAACGTTATGTTTTTAAGAAATCATGTGTAGAACCTTTTAATTTTCTACAACAGCTTTTCTCTATTTTTAAAGACTTTCTCTTTTGCATTTATTTTGAGTTTACCTATTGCTTATATAGTTTTAAAAATTGTAAACTAAGTTCATTAATCCTCTCTTTCCTGCTCATTAAATTTTGTTTTCAGACATAGCATTTATTTTCCTCAGAGAACTGTTTTAGTTTCTCTCCAGAAATTGTTGTATATTTTTTTATCCTTATCAATATAGTTTCTAAGATTTGTTTTTTGACTCACTCATCTTTCACAAGGTCATTATGATCTCCATTGAGTTTTATACCTTTGCTTTTTTCCTTGTTCTTATTACTTTTTTTTTTATTATTATTATGGTCTATAAAAGATGTGTATCTGGCTTTTTACATTAATTTAAATTTTTTGTCCCCTAGAACATTATCTTTTTTGAAATGTATCAAATGGTGCTGAAAATAGGTCTATTGTTTTATATATCCATTACATTAGTAAAAATGGAATTTTCAGGATATTATAATAATTAAAATTACAAGGCTGATAGTAGCTTAATAACTTTATTAAATTAAAGTAATAGGTGTAGTAAAGAGAGGGTAAGGTAGGAAAGAGGAAGAGATTCTTAGTTTTTTAATCTATTGGCTGAAATAATGGGCCTGTGGCTAACTTTAACAAGGGTTCGTTCTGCTCTCCATGATGCCAACTTTATCCTCTCTTTACTACTCCTACAGCCAATAGTTGTACACACACACACACACACACACACACACAACTCTTTCATCCTAAATAAAAATATTATTTTGTAACAAATAAGTATAGGCAAGCAAAACTTAAAACTAAGAGAAAATAAAGAAAACAAATTCACATGTGAAGTTCTCCTAGCCATGTAACTCCTGTCTATGGCAAAAGGCATGCGTTATTATCAGCCCTCCAGTCATGTTTGGTTATTTCATTCATTAATGATTTTTTCTTTCAAAGTTTTTTCTTTTTATCATTGTAACCATTATATAAGTTGTTCTGGTTCTTTTTACTTCGTTCTGTATCCAATCATATGAACCTACCTTGGCTTCTCTTTATCTATCTCTGTCATCATTTCTTATAATATTCCATGAAGTTTTTTTTTTTAAACCCTTACCTTCTGTCTTGGAGTCAATACTGTGTATCAGCTCCAAGGCAGAAGGGTGGTAAGGATAAGCAATGGGGGTCAAGTGACTTGTCCAGGGTCACATAGCTGGGAAGTGTCTGAGGTCAGATTTGAACCTAGGATCTCTCATCTCTAGGTCTGGCTCTCAATCCACTGAGCTACCCAGCCCTCCCCCCCCATGAAGTTTTTAGAGCCAACTTTTCCAAATTTATTTGTTCTGCATTTTTTATTTCATTTAATCTTTCCATTAGATTTGTCCAGCTCTGAGAGAGGAACATTAAAGTCTCCTACCATTATTTTGTTATTGCCTATGTATTCTTATGATTCTATTAAATATTCCTTTAGAGAAGGAAATTAGAAACTATACCATTTGGGACATATATGTAGAGTACTTATATTGTTTCATTTTCTAAGATAAAATATGCATGTATCCTTCTTTATATTGCAAATTTGAATTTTTACTTTGTAAGTTACTTACATAACTACAAATCCTGTTCCTTTGAAATCATCTCATGCATAATAAATATTGTTCCAGTCTTTCATTTCAATTCTGTATTACTTTTTTAGATATTGTTTGTCTATCAAAAATTGTTCAGTTTTTCATCCTTCTAGTCTTGTTCATCTAACTTTATTAATTAATCCATTCACAATTAAGTTATTAATTAATTTGTTTTATGGTAATTTATATTAATTGTAACTTTATTTTTTTAATTTGGTCATTTGTTTCTATTAGTGTTACTCATATTTCTTCAATGCTATTCTATTCTCAAAAGCTTTCTTCCCTTCCTGTCTATTTGCTCTATTCCCAAATTTTAAAAATATTTTTCTGTTATTTATATATCTATCAATTTACCTATTTCTCCTCATTTTTTAAACCTTTTTATCTTTCCAGTTAAGCAGCTCATAATCTTCTTTCCCTGCATCTTTTTCAGCTTCTTTTTAGTAATTTTCTTTTGCTGGGTCTTCATTCGTGAATATTCCCTTTACTTTGTTTTCCTCATTATTAATTTTCCTTTCCAGTCTATTATTAATTTTATCCTTTGATTCACAGCTTTTGTTTTGTTCTGTCTTTTTTCTTTTTTAGGTCTTTCTAAAAGGTAAATCATCTGAAACACCAAATTTGGATTCCTCCTTCATAAGTCTTACCTCATCATTGCTATTTTCTGCCATGCTTCTCTATTAGAAATATCAATCCAGGCTAAAATGACAGCAAAGGAAAGTAATAAATGTTGGAGGGGATGTGGCAAAATTGGGACATTAATGCATTGCTGGTGGAGTTGTGAATTGATCCAACCATTCTGTCTGGATGGCAATTTGGAACTATGCTCAAAGGGCTTTAAAAGATTGCCTGCCCTTTGATCCAGCCATACCACTGCTGGGTTTGTACCCTAAAGAGATAATAAGGGAAAAGACTTGTACTAAAATACTTATAGCTGCGCTCTTTGTGGTGGCAAAAAATTGGAAAATGAGGGTATGCCCATCAATTGGGGAATGACTGAACAAATTGTGGTATCTGTTGGTGATGAAATACTATTGTGCTGAAAGGAATAATGAATTGGAGGAATTCCATGTGAACTGTAACAACCTCCAGGAATTGATGCATAGTGAAAGGAGCCAAACCAGGAGAACCTTATACACAGAGACGGATACAGTGTGGCACAATAGAATGTAATGGACTTCTCTACTAGCAGCAATGCAATGATCCAGGACAATTCTGAGGGACTTATAAGAAAGAACACTATCCACATCCAGAGAAAGAATTGTGGGAGCAGAAACACAGAAGAAAAACAACTTCTTGATTACATGGGTCTATGGGGACATGACTGGGGATGTAGACTCTAAGCAATTGCCCTAATGCAAATATTAATAATATGAAAATAGGTCTTGATCAATGATATATGTAAAACCCAGTGGAATTACTCTGGCTATAAGGGTGGGAGGAAGGGAAAGAACATGAATCATGTAACCATGAAAAAATATTCTAAATCAATTATTTAAATAAAAATTTTCAATTCTAAAAAAAAAGAAAAAGAAATATCAATCCACAGAGAACAATTTTGGATGGAAGAAGTATCATGTGGTATGAATCACTCTGCGTCATGAGATGCAGTCCTATCATTTATCATGATCAGTTTCTGCCCCTAATGCAGGCAATACTATTTCTTTTCTTTTCTATACTCCCTACCATACTAGGTGCTTGGGATCCTTGGGGACTTGTGCTTTTTTTCCAATGAGACATATTGCTGGAAGGTATGACCCTTTCTCAAAGAAGGTAGCCTTCTGTACAAATCCCCCGACCATGAAATCCATTATTTCACCACAAACATACACATTATATGATATTGCCCTGAGAATGTTCTTTAGTGATCCTTTTTTTCCCCTTACCAAGTAAATTTCCTATTTCCTCCATTCTAATGTCCCACTCTATCATTTCTTTTATCCTGTTTCTCCACAGCTTCTACTTTTTATAAAACCATACAAATTAACATCCCTTCTTTCTTCACTTATGGGTTGGCTAGGCATAGACTTCTAGCTCTTCTCTTACCACCTTCACTATATTCATATAATATCCAGACTTTTGTTATCCCTTCTACAAGGGATACCAATACATTAATAGGGTATTACAAGATTTAGCTCATGAACTAAGTCTAACAATCCTAATTTGAATTGTTTGTGGATTAAACAATCCAATTAAACAAGAGATTAGCAGAATATATAAGGAAACAAAATCTAACAATTTGTATGTATGAGAAACCCAACAAAAAATCTAAGTATGAATGAAAACAGAGATTTGAGCAAAGTTTCATTGGATTGTAAGCTCTTTGAGGGCAAGGGTGAGCTTTTCCGTTTTTTTGTTTGGATCTCCAGCCCTTGGCACAATGCCTGGCATACAGTAGGCACTTAATAAATGATTATTGATCAATTCCAAAGATATGGGCATTCATAATTTAGTTCTTCCTCCTTCCCTTTTCCTGCTTTCTTAAATTCCTCTTAAATTTTTAGCTCTTTGGTTCTTTTCAGTTTCTTATGATAATTCTTATTTAAATGTTGTACTGATAGTAATAGCTACAAAGCTATCTAACTCCATAATATTATTTTCTTTAAGACACAGTAGTTCAGGCTATTGCTTTCCAGTTTTTTTCTCCCATGGGTCACTAATTCTCTAGGTAGTTTCTTTATTTTCCACACACAAAGGAAACATTATAAAAATGGCAAACCACTTGTTCTCAAACCAATAAAGAAGTAATTCAAACCAGGTAAGTTGATTTCCCTTCTTATTTTGCTCATGAAAAGCATATGGTTTTTCAAGCCCATAGAGGCCAATAGCAATAAGAACAGTAGCCTGATAGGGTATCTATACCTATATGTGTTAATCATGCCCATGTGTTAGTGTTTGTCAGGCAACAGATTCAGTTTCAATGCAAAAGTGTACATTTTTCAATTATCATAATTTCCTGTCTACACTACCACCTGGTCTGTTGGCTAAGTCATTAGTTGAGTGTAGACCACCAAAACACATTTCCCCTAAAAGTATCTAATATGTCAATATGTCAAGGGCTTGTTATTTAATCAGTGTGGGAACCTCCTCTATTGATGCAGTGTACAACCTATCTATCTAATGTCAAAGAATTCTCTGAAAGCCAGAGAGATTAAGTAACTTTTCATGGTCACACCTATAATAAATTTCAGAGACAAGATTGGAATTCAGGTTATCCTGACTTCAAGACTAGTATTCTATCTACTGCCAACCTGCCTTATATAGTGTCTAGAAATATATTTTTCTTAATCCTCTCAGGTTGTTGATTTAAAACTGTAAGAGACCTTAGAGATCCTCTTATCTAAATCCTTTATTTTATAAATGATGAAATGGAGACTCAGTGACCTTTTAAAGGACACACATATAAAAAGTAATAAGGACAGGATCCAAGCACTTTGCTCCATCCAAATCCAGAACTCATCATTATACTATTTTATTTGCTGATATTCCTAGTGATAGGAATAATATTATGAATATTGCAAAATATACTTTTCTAATTCCATTTCATTTAGCATATGAATATAAATTGCCATTTACATCTGTTGAAAGTGAGGGGCCAATAATAGCTAGATCCAGACAAAGTTTATTGAGGCATCCAGCAAGCTTTTCTCACCTAACATCTGCACCATTCAGACTTAACAGCCCATGTGACTGCTGCCCCAAGCCAAGTGGAATCAAAGCTGGGGTTTTGCTGCATGATCAAATGTCTACAAATGGCTTAGTTGAGACCATAACATAAATGGGACTGTATTCAAGTCACAACAGCACTCACTACAGAAATCAAGCTAATAGATTGACATCATCTTTGTTCAATGACTCCATACTCAGCTGCAATTACAGTGTTTGCGAATGTCTGGAATGGGGAGAATTAGTTTATTTGAGATGTTGAAATCAAGCACATTGGAATTAGCATGCAAAACAGATTTCTCATTGCTGGATTTTAATAAACTCTAATTCATACAAAACTGAGCACAGAAAATGATTTTCCTTACTGTCTTTCATTCAACCTTTACCTTTTTGTTTTCCCCAAACTTATTAGAGAAAAACAAGTACATTTAACATCATCATGAAAGAATTTGGAAGTAAAAACAAATAAAAACAAAATGAAGTCAAATGTTTCCACTGGCAGTAAAGGTAGATGTCTAGAGATATCATAAAAAGGAAATATTATCATTCAACAACATTATTTGCTGACAAGTCTTCTGGCTTCCTGGCTCAAATCTTTGTAATATTCACCCTAGTATGATAACAGTACTTTGTCCTTCCCATAATACAATGTTACTTTGGTATATGAAGATGAGAGAAATCACATTTTATGTATTCTACTTAACAATGGATTCAAATTATCTGCACCAAGATGGTCTATTAAAAGAGGTTCTGTAAGTCCCCACTTTTACAAGATAGCTAAGAATATAAAATATGCTTTAAGTAAGGATTTTCAATAGAAACATGCATCATTTGTGTCTGTCACCTTTTACTCTCTTCTGCGGATTTAAAAAATATTTTGTCAATGCTCTTTTAAAATTCTCTTTTATCTAAAAAAACTTTTTTACATCACTAAGGTTATCTCCCTTTCTGATCTAAAAAAAGTGTACTTATGACAAATAAGAATAGTTAATCAATAATGCAAATGCATGCTTTGACCAGTTCTGAAAATGTATGTTTACTCTGTGCCTCTAATTCATGAAATCAATTAAAGGGTAAAAAAAAAAAAAAGATTTGTCACCAATCTGTTAGAGTTGTGGTTTGTCATTGTAGCACGTAGATTTTAGTTTTTCAGAATTGTTTTCCTTTATATATTATAGTTATAAAAATTGTTCTCCTGGTTATAATGACTTCAGTTTGCATCAGTTCATAAAAGTCTTCCCAGATGTCTCTGAATCTCTTCTTATCATTACTTATTATGGATAAGAAATATTCCATTATTCACATACCAGAATTTGTTCACCCATTCTCTAAATGATAGGTACTATATTAATTTTCCATTCTGTGCTAATCAAAAAGTACTGGTGTAAATATCTGTGTGCATGTGATTTCTTTCCCTCTTTTATCTCTTTTAGGTGTATGCACAGTAACATCTATTTCTTTTTGGATATAATTCCAAATCGCTTTTTAGAATGATTAATTCAGTTCACAGCTCCACCAATAGGACAATATAGTGTGTTTATCCCTCTCATAGAACAAATATTCCTCATCTTTACCAGCTTGACAGATGCGAAGCAGAAAGTAAAAGTTGTTTTAATTTGTACATTTCTTATTTCTAGTGATTTTAAGCATTTTAAAAAATACCATTCTTGAAAGCTTGCATTTCTTTTTAGAATTTCCTTTCATCATTTATCTATTAGGAAGTGGCTCAACTTCTTATAAATTTGAATAAATTCCATATATATCTTGGATTTTATATCTTTAAGAAAAAATTGCCACAATGGTTATTCCCAGCTATTTCCTTTCTATTTATAGATCAATTAGTTTTGTTTCTGTAGAAGAAATATTTTATCATTAAAACTGTCCATTTTATCTCCTGTGATGTCCTCTATCCCTTAATTGCCTGAGATTTATTCTCCTATCCATAGCTGTGAATGATATTTCCTTCTTTGCTCCTTTATTTTGTTAATGATATTATCCTTTACATTTAGTCATGAAGCTATATGGAGCTTATATGATGTAAAATGCAAAATATTATTCTGAATCTAATTTTTGGCAGACTCGTTTCTAATTTACTCTTCTGTTCATATTTAATAGTGATTCCTTACCCCAGTATTTAGGGTCTTGTCTTACTGAACATAATGCTATTGTACTTGTTTGCATTTATATTTTGTTGTTTAATCTGTTCCACTGACCAGCTTTTTAATGTTTTAAGAAGTTGAAAATAGTTTTGATATTTATTGCATTGCGTATTTTGAGATCTAGTACTGTTAAATCAAGAATGTTTTAGTAAATGTTTAATAACCAATTATTTTTAAAAAATGTATGTGGGAGGCAGTTCAGTTCTGAGGATAGAAAGCCAAATCTAGAGACAGAAGGTTTGGGTTCAAATTAAGACTCAAACACTTTTCTCTCTGTGTGTCTGGGCAAGTTACTTAACTACCATTACCTTGCCTAAACTGCTTTTCTGCCTTAGAACTAATACATAGTATTGATTCTAATACTGAAGAGTTTTAAGAAAAAAAAATGCTAAGCACCCTTTTAAGTTTGACCTGCATTATTAATATTTTCTGTCATTTAAAAAAGTTTAGACAACTAATAAATCAAGTCCTTTTATCATTTTTTATAGTTTCTGAGATATAAATGTTCAAACTGTGAATTTGACAATTGGTTCTTACAAGTAAATATGTAGCTCCCTTCCTTTCTACTTTTTTTCATGATTTCTCTCAAAACTTGACTTTTTGTTCACATAAATAAATTTTATTATTATTTTTCAAATTCTAAATGTTAACATTTTATTTATTTTTTTAACTTATTTAAAATATGCATATGTAAAATAATACATAAGAATAAATGTAGTTCTATTAGTATGGCACTAATTCTAAATTAACTAATGTAGTAGTATAATTTTTATTTCATAGAAATGGTCCAACTCAGAGCAATTATGTTTCTAATTATTTAGCTTGGCCTATTCATATAAAGGGTTTTTTATAGTTGTATTTATTTAGTGTCTGCTCTTATCTTGGTAGGTAGATTTTCCCAAATTTTGGGGAATATTCTGAATAGAATTTATTTTCTATCTCTTTCTGCAGGGTTTGTTGGTAAAATAGAAAAATGCTGATGAGTTTCGTGGTTTATTTTATATCCTCTTTCTTTGCCAAAGTTATTATTTTAATTTTTAGTTAAATACCTAAGATTCTTTAAACAAACCATCACAGCACCTACTAAATAAATAGTTTTGTTCCCTCTTTATGCTTAATTTCTTCTTTTTATTGCCTTATTGCTATTGCTAGCATTTTTAGAACTAAACTAAACAACAGTGATGACAGTAGATATCCTTACTTTTACCACTGATCTACTTGGAAGTCCTCTAACATTTCTAGATAATACTAGTATTTGGTTTTAGATAGATATTTTATCATGTTAAAGAAGGGTCCATTCATTTCCCATGCTTTTCTATTTTGTCAATAGCCGCTTCTATATATATTGATGTAATATATGATTTTTAGTATTTTCATTATTGATATAATCTATTAGGTTTGTAGTTTTATTAATATTGAACCATTCCAGGAGTGTAGAATAATTTATCTTTCAGATCTAAGGATAAGGGAAGAATTTATGCTCAAATCAGAGACAGAGCACATTATAGGATATAAAATGGATAATATTTATATTTAATTTAAAATATTTTGTACAAAAAATTAATGCAACCAAAATTAGAAGGGAAATAGAAAGATGGGAAAATTGTTTTTACAGCAAATATCTCTGATAAAGGTCTCATTTCTCAAATATAAAGAAAATCAAGTCAAATTTATAGAAATATACTCTAATTAATAAGTGGCCAAACGATATGGATGGACAATTTTCAGATGAAGAAATCAAAGCCATCTTTAGTTATATGAAAAAATGCTATTATTTTATTTAAAATTTTCCCCAAATTGCATGTTGATATGATTTAAACTATTTATTTTCTAACATTGTGCAATCCATGTTCTCTCCCTCTCTCTCATCTTACCCCCTTCCCAACAAGGCAGGTAATATGATGTATGCTGTACAAATATAAATACATAATACATATTTCTATGCCCATCATGTTGTAAAACAAGACACATTGGTTACATTAGAGAAAAATTCATGGAGGAAATAAAGGGAAGAATTATATTTCAATTTGCATTCAGACTCCATCTGCTCCTTCTATGGTGGTGGCTATCCTTATCCATCATGAGGCCTTTAGAGTTGTCCTAGATCCATGTTGGCAAAGACATGGCAAGACTGCCCCAGTGTGCCGGAGGGGATTGCTCCATTCCTGGTCTCCACAGTGCCCGAGGACATTTTTCACATGCCCTGCCACTCTGCCCAGCAGCCAAATGAGAACACTTCTTCCCTCTGCTGTCTAGGGTAATGCAGGCAGCTTGAAGGTGAAGTTTGGGCACACAATCTCTAAAAGGTTCACCAGTGCTGTCCTAGATCCTTGCCTTGTTGATAATAGTTAAGACATTCACAATTGAATATCATCATATACTATTGCTATTGTGTACAGCGTTGTCTTGGTTTTGCTCATTTCACTTCATATGACTTCCAATTTTTTTTTGGTGTGTGATCATCTTGTTTGTCATTTCTTATGTCACAGTCATATTCGATTACAAGAATATATCACAACTTGCTCAACTATTCCCCAACTGATGGAAATCAATTATTAAATTAAATCACTCTTGTTTAAGGAAATGCAAATTAAAATTACTCTGAGGTACCACCTGATCAGATTGTCCAATATGACAGAAAAGGAAAATAATAAATGTTGGAGGGGATGTGGAAAATTGGGACACTAATGAACTATTGGTGGAGTTGTGATTTGATTCAACCATTTTGGAGAACTATGTTCAAAGGGCTCTAAAACTGTGCATATCATTTAATTCACAATACTACTACTAGATCTGTATCCTAAGGATATTTTTTTAAAAGAGAAAAAGTCCTATTTGTACAAAAACATTTATTGTAGCCCTTTTTGTGGTAGCGAAGAATTGGACATTGAGGGTTTATCCATCAATTAGAGAATCACTCAACAAGTTGTGGTTTGTGATTGTTATGGAATACTGTTGTACTATAAGAAATGATGAGCAGAATAATTTTGAAAAAACTTGGAAAGACTTACATGTACTGATACAAAGTGAAATGAGTAAAACCAGAATAACATTCTACATAGTGACTAATTTTTTTTGATAAATGACTGTGAAACACCTAGTTATTCTCAGCAATGCAGGCACCCATGACAGTCCCAGAGGCTTGTGATGAAAAATGACATCTGCCCTCAGAGGAAGAACTGATGGAGTTGGAATGCAGTTGGAAACATACTACATGCCACTTTCTTCTTCTGTGTTTTTTTTTTGAGATCTCTTCAAAAATGACTAATATGAAAAAATGTTTTACATGATTATATATGTGAAATCTACACCAGATTTCTTATCATCTCAATGAAGGGGAAGAGTTTGGGAGGGAGCAAGGAAGGGAAGGTGGAAGGAGGGAGAGAATTTGGAACTCAACATTTTTTTAAAAAAATGAATGTTAATGATTGTACATGTAAAAGATTGCCTTCCATCTTGAGGTGAGGGTGGGAAATTGGGGTGGGAGAGAGAGGGAGAGAATTCTCATCTCTGTAATTCTTTGAAAAATGTTGGAAATTTTTTTATATGTAATTGGGGGGAAATTAAATAAAATTTAATGCCATTAAAAGCAAATAAACCAGAAAATGTTACAATTAAAAATTAATGTTAAAAATTAAAGAAATTCTACACATAATTCCTGCAGAATTCTTGTTTAGAATTCCTCTTCATTCTTGCTAGGGCTGAAATCCTAATTTTTTTTTTTTTATCAACTTTGGTAGTAGTTGGACTGCAGAACTATGTAGTCAATTTTTTGTGAGGGGTCTTCTGCTTATAGCTTCCATTTTCCTTTTGGCCTTCTTGGTGCCTTAATTCTTTGTTTGTAACTTAACACACAATTTCATATCCCATTCAGACATCCTTCTGGGTTATCTTGACATCTACCTTGTCACCACCCTACTTCTTTCCACCTGAAACTTTCTTCATTCAGGATTTGCAAAAATCATGCTTCCAGTCCCTTGGGGGTGAAGAAGATGCATTTTAGCGAATCAGCTTTGGAAATTTCATGCCAGCTGAGATTGGGATGAAGCTGTCATAACTGATGAGTGCAGTCACCTAGCTCACTGTAACTAGCTGGTCTCAGAGAAGACCATGCTTTATACACCATCCAGATGTCCACATCTTGCCCTTTGCACTGCTGTCTTGTGGAACGAGAAATACTTCAGTAGCTTTTGACAAGACAGAAGTCTGATCCATTACTTCTAGGAAATCTAGGAAATACTTGAAGGCATGATCAGTATAAAAGTGCTAGAGAAACCAGATGGCAAGTCTTTTGTACTGTGTAACAGATGGAGAAACTGAACCCTTGAGAAGTTAGCTTGTTATGATTTCCCAACTATTTGCTAAACAATAACATCAATGTAAGTAGCAGAGGTGAATTCAGAGTCAAGCCATACAGCACTAAGTCCTAGAAATGAAAGGAAGGAAGTATTGGAGATAAAGAAGAAACAAAGGAATCAAAGGGAAATGAAGATGAGACATAAGCAAAGTTGAGGACATGGAAAATAATAGCATGCTGGGTGGAGTAGTTAGGTTGCTCAGTGGTTTGAGAGCCAGGGAAATCTGACTTCAGACACTTATTAACTGTGTGACCCTCAGCAAGTCACTTAATCTCCATTGCCTAGCCCTCACCTTTCTTTTGCCTTGGAACCAATACAAAGTATTGATTCTAAGATAGAAAGTAAGGGTTTAAAATAATAATAATAACATATCCCATGCTATACAGAATATTCAAAATGAAGCTGACAAGTGAAAAATATAGTTTAAAAGTTTCCCCCAAAAAAAAGTTTAAAGAAAGTTCAGGAACAGAATTTTATATTCAACAATAATGGAGAAAATATAGGGGTTTATGAATATCTCTTCCTTGGTTTCTCTCCCTCCGCCTCCTAATATTTGTACTTTTATTCATTTTCCTTTTTTTGGTTTTCTTTCACTTTTTTTCTTCCTGCCCTCCTAATCTGTCACTTTCTCCTCCTCTCACCCATAATGGTTGCCACCTTTTGCTCTGAATTCAATAATCAAATAAAAATTACCATTGCCTTAGAAAGTCATGATCAGCTCACTAACCCTGTGATTCCTCAAAACAAAACTATCAAATAAGGAAATGTCACAAGAGGAAAAGAGGAAATGAAAACTAAAAAGAAGAGAAATGAAAAAAGGACAAAGAAGACAATGGCCAGGAGGCAGAGGAGAAGAAAGTGAGGAACAGATATTCACAAGCCCCAGTCCTGTCCTATTATTGTTGAGTACAAAATTTTATTTCTGTCACTTGTTTATTTGAAAAACTTCAAAGTTTTGTTTTTTTACCCTTATTTTCTGTCTTAGAATCAATACTATATATTGGTTCTAAGGTAGAAGAACAATAAAAGCTAGGCAGTTGGAGTTAAGTGACTTGCCCAGGGTCACACAACTAGGAAGTGTCTGAGGTTGCATTTGAACTGAGGATCTCTTGTCTCTACTGTCTTTCTACTCTGCCACTTAGTTGCCTTCCCTGAAGTCTTAGTTCAGATGTTAAGCTATTGAAACTTAAAAGCTATTGGAGCTTGCTTGTCAGTAACATTTTGTGTATTTTGTAGTTTTGAATGTGATATTATATCCCACACCTTCTCTTTGCTCATATCTCATTTCCTCTGAATTCCCTCTTCTGCATCTCTGGTTACCACATTCCTTCCTCACCAGGACTTTGTCCTCTATTGCTTATCTCTGAATTCACCTCAGCGACCTAAATTGATGTTATTTTTTAGCAACACTTAGGAAGTCATAACAATCTAATTTCTCAGGGGTTCAGTTTCTTCATCTGTTAAAGAGTACCTATCTGCGTTCTGTAGCATTTGTTCTGAGCATATCTTCAAGTATACATATTTCCTAGATAAATTGAGTCAAACTTCTGTTTTTCTCCCTAAACATATATCTAGGTTATTTTAATTATTTTGGTTACATTTCCTATTGTCCTAGCAACAGCAACTATTAAGGCTGTATTTTTAAAACAGAGTTTTTGGTGTAAAATATTATCATTCACTTAATGACTCCACATAGCAATGATCCTCTGCACATACACACAAGAAATGCATTTGCATGCATATTTTTGTCTGTGAGATAAATGCAAACTTGGGTAAAATAATCCATTCTCATCACATATGGATGGAGTCAAATGTGGCCGGTTGAACATCTGTTTGACTTCCTAATGTCCAAGACCAATTTATTATCAGCTGAACCTTGAAGGTTGTGACAGTAGTGGTAAAGTATTCTCCTTCTCTGAGTAACGTCCTGACAAGATTTGGTCTGAAGATGCCAGAAATTCTGTACTCTTGATGGGACTGCTGCTAACTAGAATATACTCTAGGACCATGTTGGCGAACCTATGGCATGTGTGCATAACAACTCTGGGAGGGAGGTGTTATTATTACTCTTATTTTACAGATGAGGAAACTGAGGCTGAGTGTTTAAGTCATTTTTCTAGTATCATCTAATTAGTAAATGTCTCAGGCTGGATTCAAATTCAAGTAACTAGGTGGCATAGTAGATAAAGCACTAGATCTGGAATTCAGATGACAAGTTCCAATCTAATCTGAGGCACTTATTAGCTATGTTACTCTAGAGAAAGGACTTAACCTCTTTGCCTTTGTTTCCCTAACTGTAAAAAGGGAATATGAATGGTACCTACCTTCCAAGGTTGTTGCAAGGATAGAATGGTATAATATTTGTAAAGCATTTTGCAAGCTCATCATTATCATCAGTCAATAAATATTTATTAAGGTACTATGTGTTATATACTGTGCTAAACCCTGAGGATTCAAATAAGAAAAAGGAATAGTTTCTGCCTTCAAGATGCTTACAGTCTATTAGTGAAGACAATAAGCAAATGAATATATATATGACAAATTATGTCTAGGATAAATCAGAAATACTTAACAAAAAGAAGGCACTAGAATGAAGAAGGCTTGGGAAAAGCTTCCTGTAATAGGTGGAATTTTAGTTGGAACTTAAAGGAACCCAGTGGGGTTAGAAGGGGTGAGGATGAAGAGTGGGGAGAGGGATTAGTTATTATTCTTGACTTCAAGTCTAGCATTAAAGCATGCGAAATAAGCTTCATTCTATTACTGTGCTGCTTTCATGATAAAAAGTGCTTCCTTATATTGAGTCAAATATAAATTCTGTCCCCTTATAAATTCTATTCATTGGATCTAGTCCTTCCATCAAGAGCCACAACAAATAAATCTGTCTTCCACTTTAGAGTCCTTCAAATGTTTAAAGCAAGCTAATAACAAATAATATGGGTAGTTAGATGGCCAATGGTTAAAGTGCTGGGTCTAGAGACAGGAAGACTCATCTTCCTGGGTTCAAATCTGATCTCAGACACTTACTAATAATGTGAAGCCTGTTTACCTCAGTTCCCTCATCTGTAAAATGAGCTGGAGAAGGATTTCAGTATCTTTGATAAGAAAATCCCAAATGGAGTCACAAAGAGTCATACACAACTGAAAACGTTGTACAACAAAATAACAAGTGATAATTTATACCTTCATGTAGAATTTCATGTCTGCATTTTATTCCCCACTTCATATATGATATTTCTCTTTTTAAAAGTAGCAAATTTTGTATTTAAGAGCAACAAATTTATTTATCTTCTTATTCTCCCTTTTCGCTCCAATTTTTCCCCTCTCTAAAGATTTACTATGCCTATACGCCGCCGAAGCGAACATGGGAAGATCTGCTATGAATATAACTTTAAAAAACTTTCAGTCAAAATGCAACATTCTCTAGGGAATCACACTTTATTTAGGACAGTGAAAATGTGAAGGCACAGAATCTCCAGGCAGGCCAACACTCATGATTTAATGACTCTTGAGGTTCTGTTTGTCATCATGATACCCTGAATAAATGACAGAGAAAATCAGTTGGCAGCTCATAGGTCATGCATTTCTACCCTCCTCATACCAAAGGGACTAGTTAGTAGTTCTCTTTATTTTTCATTAGTTATTCAGGCTAGACATTTCTCAATGTTTCCTTATGCCTACACCCACATGCTGTTGGAACATGTTTCAAGGTATGTAATACTCAAAGTATATTTATGACATAACCAAAGCAAACATTTTGGTTACAGTGTCCAGAGGCCCTTAGACATGGGCCGAAGCATAATTAACTTGTCCCTGATCCCTGCTACTATTATTACTTAGCATTTATGGGAAAGCCTTTGAGAAGGTCACTTATGATTAAAACATGGTGAATGATGAGAATAGCCCAGTTTTTCCAGGAATGGATTAAAGATACTTTCTGCTTGCCTCTTTCTTGCCATGTCTTCTATTTTCAACCCACTTAATCAAGAAATCTTTATTATGTACCTTCTTCATGCCTAGCACTCTGCTTTGAAAGGGCATAAAAGACAAGACTTAAATGACCAAGAAGCTAATAGTCCTCATAGAGACAATATGAACATCTAACTATTAAATGAGTCAATCAACAAGTAAATGCCAAACACACTCCAAGGGCCATATATAGCACAGGCTATGAAATCTTAGAGAGTTACTTGATGATACCAGTCAACTGGAGAATGACTAAACAAGTTGTGGCATGTGATTGTGATGGAATACTACTACACTGTAAGAAGTGATGAGCAGATTAATTAAAAAAAACATGGAAAGACCTACATGAAATTATGAAGAGCAAAACAAACAGAACCAAGAGAATATTATATACAGCAACAGAAATATTGTTTGAAGAATGATTTGTGTATGTCTACTTCTAGGGAAAGAACTGATAAATAGAAATAAGGAGGACATGGTTTTTACATATATTTTCCTATTAAATGATGAAGGAGGGGCAGAGATACTTGGGAATTTAAATATAATAAAAATAAAAAACATTTTAAAAAAAAGTTGTCTAGGGCACTATGGTCACACAGTTCATAGACATAATAAGAAATAGTAATTGAAACCAGTTTTTCTTTATTTCAAGATTGGTCTTCTATCCACCAAAACACCATACCCTTTTATAATCTTATCCAAGAAGAGAAAGCATATGAACATGAAATGCTTAAAACAGTATAGGAATAAAATTGGATCTGTGACTTTTGTAGTATAGAGAACTTTTGGGTGAGGAAATTCCCTGTATCAACTGGCTGGTCATCACTTTCTCTGTAACTTATAATCTTTTTTTCTTTTTTTAAACCCTTACCTTTCATCTTAGAATCGATATTGAGTATTGGTTCCAAGGTAGAAGAGTGGTATGCAATTTATAATCTTAAGAGATTTGGTTAGGTCCCAGGGAATTCAAGTGGCATCCAGAGTCACACAGCTAGCAGATGTCAGAGGTAGAATTGAAATGTAGTTGTTCTGGCTTCAAAGCTAACACTTTATCTACTATACCACTTATAAAACAGTTTAAAGAACCATATGATTCAATACCACAGTTAACGTGTAATACCTCAGTACTGTTGAAGGGAAGCAACATGGGAAGGTTGCTGTGGTTTGGGGGAGGTGAACCGAATCTTGAATCTGCTGAGTGTTGTGTGCGGGTTCTGAGTCAGAAGAGTCCCCTGCTACTTTAGGTCTGATACTGGAAGGAAATGAGACACTCATAGGTCATTCAACACTTAACAAAAGGAGATTTACTTAACCATAGCAGGGGAAGGGTATTTAACAAGGATATACAAGAGGACACTGACTGTTGATTCAGCTGAGCACAGATCTCCTGTCCCTGAGTTGCCTGGGCGATCTGCTAACCAAATTAGTGAGAGCTTATATGAAGCAACAAAAATATTATTTGAAAAATTACTTGTACATGTCCACCTCCAGAGAAAGAATTGATAAATAGAAATAAGCAAGACATATCCAAGAGTTCTTCCTGACTTTTTACTAAGGTGACATGGAAGTGATATGAATAGCCCAAGTCATTTGTTTTGAGATCAGATTAGTTTTAATAAAAGAATGAAAAATTAGTTAAATAAAATAATGGCTAATAATTATATTAGTTGATATATATTATCTATTATATTAGTATTTTAGTATATATTACAAATATGTATAATACATATATAATATATTAGTATGTGCTTGTTAATATATTACTATAGATATTATGTATATATAGTAGATACTCTCTATATAACATATATAATATGTACATATACATATAATACAATATAACATAGTATACATACTATTATATGCTAATATAATATATTTAATTTTGATTAATGATTAATATAATATATTAATTTCATATGTATTTAATATTATAATATGTTATATATAATATATGTTATGTAGATATTATATACTCTATATAGTAACAGTATTATATTATATAGTATATATGCTAACATAGTATATATAGTATATATCATATTGTATAGGATAAAATAATAATTGGTTAAATAAAATAATGGTTTTAATGACTTTTAAGGAGAAGAACTAGCCCTGAATGCATGATGGAGGACTCTGATAGATTTTTCTTCTACCACAACTAATTAGCATGGGTAAAATTTGGACTTATATGTTGGAGGCTATGGTTAGGAGCCAGGGAATCAGATCTTCCAGAGACTATGGCATGAGCAAATGTTTAAAATAATTTTAAAAAAGGGCAATAAGGATAACCTTTTCCCAGGATGGTGAGGGCACCAGTTTGGCCAGAATGGAGGTTTCACATAGAATAACAATGACCAAGTTAGAAAGTTATGAAGGGCCTTGAATACCTGTGAAAAAAATGGCACTTTATCCATTTAGTGATGAAGTACTTTTAAAAGTTTTTGAGCCAGATAATATTATAAGGGTTAAGAAAGTTAATTTGGCTTCAGTGTGTAGTGATAATAGAAATGAGGACAGAATGGAGATGGGGATGGAGGATAGGAGGAGGCTGGAAGCAGTGAGATTGGTTAGGAGGTTACTGTAATCATCCAGGTATCATTTAAGGAACAAACCTGGACTAGGAAATTAATTTGGAGGTAAGAATTGAAAGGAAGGGACTGATTTGGGAAAGACAATAAAATTTGTTGACTAGATATAGCAGAAGAAAAAAAGGAAGTATAAAATATGATTCAAGGTTTCAAAATCTGGGGACAAGAAAAATGATCCCTAAATATCCTGCTTTGCACAAAAATGGAAAACAACATTTAGCAAAATGATGAATAGAAAGGTATAACATGTTTAAAAACTACTTTTAATTTATTGATCCTTCAAATATACCTTTAATATATTGTTTTACAATCCCTCTTATTAATCTGAGAAAATGAGAAAAAACTAAGCTAAAAAAGATATGCCTATGAGCAGCTTTTTTTTTTTTTGCAATATTTCTCCAGGTTTATATTGTGGAACCAGACTAGTTCATTATATCAGACATACATATCAAAGCATCATAAACTCTGCAGTTTTTCCTCTCTGATCACAATTTCTTATCCTTCAACCTTTCTTACTTCTTTAATTCTTCCATACTTGTTCTTGACCTTTATTGACACCATCCATCCCTTGATTCTTCCCTGTTTCTCCAGACAATCAATGCCATTCTGGCTTCACCTTCCTTTCTAACCCACCTTGACCTTAGGTCAACGACTTCACTAATGCCCTCTGCTTCAACTTCAAAGAAATTGGCCCTTTGACCTTCATTATTTATGCCATATTATTACTCAGCTGTAAAATCACAGGATATCAGAGACAGAAGGGATGTCAGGGGACATCTAGTACAGTTCACACCTGCAAAAAGAATCCACTTTGGAATTGAGTCTCTTACTGAGGAGCTTTACTGAGAGAAGTCCACTATATCCCCAAGAGGATCCAGATATTTTGGAACTTTTTTTTTTGTTTTTATAAAATAACTCTTACCTTCCATCTTAGAATTAATATTGTGTATTGATTCCAATGCAGAAGAGCAATAAGGGCTGAGTGATTGGAGTTAAATGACTTGCCCAGGGTCACAGAACCAGGAAGTGTCTGAGTCTAGATTTGAACCCAAGACCTCCTATCTCTAGGTTTGGTTCTCAAACCACTGAGCCACTTATCTGTCTCCCAGAATATCAGTCATTAAGAAACTTTTCCTGAGCTTAAATTTTTCACTTTGCATCTTCTACACACTGTTCCTAGTCCTAGAGTAGCTGTAATATCCTTTTCCACTAAGTCTTTGCTCTAAGTTAATCACCTTTGGGGCAGCAAAGTGATACAGTGGATAAAGAGCCTGGTCTGGAGTCAGGAAGATTCATTTTCCTGAATTCTTATCTGACCAGCTGTATAACTCTTGGCAAGTCTCTTCATCCTGTTTGCCTCAGTTTGCTCATCTGTGAAAGGACCTGAAGAAGGAAATGGCAAACCACTCCAGTATTTCTGCCAAGAAATGGGGTCATGAAGAGTCAGACATGACTGAAAAGTTTGAACAACAATCATCCCTAGTTTATTCATTTGAATCTAATATGGCATGAACTTAAGATTATTCAATATCCTGGTCACTTTTCAGCTTATCAATGTCTTTGAGTGACTCTTACCATTTGCATTCTCTTCCCTTACTTCAGATAGCCACATGCTTTTGGAGTAAATCATAAAATTATGCCACCTAAGTCCATTACATAATTGTGCTTTCAAACCTCAATGCTCTAAAGCAGTGATTCCCAAAGTGGGTGCCACTACCCCCTGGTGGGTGCTGCAGCGATCCAGGGGGGCGATGATGGCCACAGGTGCATTTGGGGATGGTGAATAACTGTAAGGGGTTGGTGATAGTATGTGACAGGGGGCACTAAGTAATATTTTTTATGGAAAGGGGGCGGTAGGCCAAAAAAGTTTGGGAACCACTACTCTAAAGCAATTCTTCTAGTCCTCTCTCTTAAAAAAAAAATCTTCACCTTCTGCCTTAGTATTGTATTGGTTGTATTGGTTCCAAAGCAG
The DNA here is from genome assembly GCF_016433145.1 of Gracilinanus agilis. Classification (NCBI taxonomy): domain Eukaryota; kingdom Metazoa; phylum Chordata; class Mammalia; order Didelphimorphia; family Didelphidae; genus Gracilinanus; species Gracilinanus agilis. The sequence goes on along the minus strand of NC_058130.1, from coordinate 267,027,551 downwards.
AAGAGTGGAAAAGGCTTGGCAATGGGGCTTAAATGACTTGCCCAGGGTCACACAGCTAGGAAGTGTCTGATGTCAGAACCTCCCATTGCTAGGCCTGGCTCTCTGAGTCACCTAGCTGTTAATTATTGTTGGTTTGGTATAAAAGTGGGAGAGGCCAACATTTTTTCTCTCAAAGAAAGAGAAAACACCTTTTTCCCCCTTCAGTGGGAAGGTAGAGTTAGGGAAGGAGGCCTGGAGGCAATTAAGGAGAGTATATGAATTCTAATTATCCCCTAGCTAGATGGGGGATGAAGAGAGAGACATGCAGAGAGAGACATACACAGAGAGTGTGTGTTAGAGAGAGAGACAGAAGGAGAATGTATGAGAGAGAAAGAGAGTGTGTGAGAAAGACAGCGACAGAGAGAGAGAAAAAGAGATTGTGTGAGACAGAGTGAGAGTGTGTGTATATATGAGAGAGAGAGAGAGAGAGAGAGAGAGAGAGAGAGAGAGAGAGAGAGAGAGAGAGAGAGAGAGAGAGAGAGAGAAATGAATCAAAGCAAACTGAAAAACCCAAGTGAGGTGGGGGTGGGGAAAATTGGTAGCAAGGTTGCTTAGCTTTGGTTTTGCTTCTACTATTGGTCAACAAATCTTAGTACAATTTTTGTAGAAGTTTTTAGGACTTCTGGAGAAACTGAGGCACTTGGTGCTACTGCTGGACAGATGTGGGGTTAGAAGATTTCTAGCACCAAATACAGATTTGATCATCCCTAGGAAGTGGCTATATGGCACATGCATCCAAATTGTTAACATTAGAAAGTAACAAGAAGGTTTTTGCTGATTTCTTTTTTTTTTTTTTTTTTTTTGGCTGAGCGCATTTTTAGAGCCACACAGCTGATAGAGTTCTGGAAAAGTAAGAGACTTCTACAGTCATTGTTTACTGGTATTTTTTTAAGCTTTTGAGTCAGTAGAATAAAATAAAGCATTGAAGACTAGTCATATGAGGCAACTCCATGCATACATTAAAATTAAGCAACACTATGACAACAGTAACTATGGAGATAACTTTGATCAACTGTTCCAGTGAGTTTTGTACAAGGCAAGAAGCCATATGCTAAGATATTCATCATCATGGAAGACTTCTATGACACATCCAAACTAGAGATGGATTCATTATTGAAAAAAAAAAGTAATTCTAATATCTCTTCTTAGAGACAATATTGGGTCAGTGAGGCAGCTTAGTGGTTAAAAGGCAAGCCTGGAGATGGGAGGTACTGGATTCAATTTTGACCACAGATACTTTCTAGCTGGATGCCCCTGGGCAAGTCACTTAATCTCAACTGCAGGGCAGGTGGAAAGATTCAACAGAGAAATAAAGACACTTATTGGCAAAGTCAGGAGAGAAACTCATCTAAAATGGACGAATGTGTTGCCAATAGTGTTATGGTATCTGAGAAGCAAACATAGCGGGGACTTACATCTTTCCCCATTTGAAATGCTGTATGGTCAACCTCTTTGGCAAGGAAGAGCTCACAAAACCCCATATGTTCAATGCTGGGCACAGATTGTGAACTGCATAAATATACCCAGGCCCTGCAATGAAGACTCACAGAACTCCATGAACTTGGTTTGATTCAATAGAGAGTTCCCCTTGATTACAACTTGCATAATTTATTTTTTTAAACATTTGTTAATATATTTATTTTTTAGAAAAGTTAACATGGTTACATAATTAATGCTCTTACTTTCCCCTTCACCCCCCCAAACTCCCCCCCCCCATGACTGATGTGTATTTCCACTGGTTTTAACATGTGTCATCAATCAAGACCTATTTCCAAATTGTTGATAGTTGCATTGGTGTGGTAGTTTCGAGTCTACATCCCCAATCATGTCCGCCTCAACCCATGTCTTCAAGCAGTTATTTTCCTTCTGTTTCCACTCCTGTAGTTCTTCCTCTGAATGTGGGTAGCGTTCTTTTCCATAAATCCCTCAGAATTGTCCTGGGTCATTGCATTGCTGCTGGTACGGAAGTCTATTACATTCTATTTTACCACAGTGTATTGGTCTCTGTGTACAATGTTCTTCTGGCTCTGCTACTTTCGCTCTGCATCAATTCCTGGAGGTCTTTCCAGTTCACGTGAAATTCCTCCAGTTTATTTTTCCTTTGAGCACAATAGTATTCCATCACCAGCATATAGCACAATTTGTTCAGCCATTCCCCAATTGAAGGGCATACCCTCCTTTTCCAGTTTTTTGCCACCACAAAAAGCACAGCTATAAATATTTTTCTATAGGTCTGTTTATCTATGATCTCTTTGGGGGTACAAACCCAACAATGGTATGGCTGGGTCAAAGGGCAGGCATTCTTTTATAGCCCTTTGAGCATAGTTCCAAATTGCCAGCCAGAATGGTTGGATCAGTTCACAACTCCACCAGCAATGCATTAATGTCCCAGTTTTGCCACATCCCCTCCAACATTCATTACTCTCCCCTTCTATCATTTTAGCCAATCTGCTAGGTGTGAGGTGATACCTCAGGGTTGTTCTGATTTGCCTTTCTCCAATTATTAGAGATTTAGAACACTTTCTCATGTGTTTATTGATACTTTTGATTTTTTTATCTGAAAATTGCCTATTCATGTCTCTTGCTCATTTATCAATTGGGGAATGGCTTGATTTTTTTATACAATTGATTTAACTCCTTGTATATTTGAGTAATTAGACCCCTGTCAGAGTTTTTTGTTATAAAGATTTTTTCCCAATTTGTTGTTTTCCTTCTGATTTTGGCTACATTGTTTTTGTTTGTACAAAAGTTTTTTAGTTTGATATAATCAAAATCATTTATTTTACATTTTGTAATTTTCTCTAACTCTTGCTTGGTTTTAAAATCTTTCCTTTCCCAGAGATCTGACAAGTAAACTATTCTATGTTCACTTAACTTATTTATAGTTCCCCTTTTTATATTCAAGTCATTCACCCATTCTGAATTTATCTTGGTGTAGGGCATGAGATGTTGATCTAAACCTAATCTCTCCCATATTGTTTTCCAAATTTCCCAGCAGTTTTTGTCAAATAGTGGATTTTTGTCCCAAAAGTTGGGTTCTTTGGGTTTATCATACACTGTCTTGCTGATGTCACTTACCCCAAGTCTATTCCACTGATCCTCCCTTCTGTCTCTTAGCCAGTACCATATTGCTTTATAGTACAGTTTAATATCTTGTCCTGCTAGGCCCCCTTCCTTCACATTTTTTTCATTATTTCCCTTGATATTCTTGATCTTTTGTTATTCCAGATGAACTTTGTTATAGTTTTTCCTAATTCAGTAAAAAAGTTTTTTGGTAGTTTGATAGGTATGGTGCTAAATAGGTAAATTAATTTGGGTAGAATGGTCATTTTTATTATGTTAGCTCATCCTACCCATGAACAACTTGCATAATTTAAAACTAGGAGACAAAGTGTACATAAGAAACTTCACAAGAAAATCAGTAACAGACCCCAAATGGTTAGGACCCTATCAAATTTTGCTCACTACCCCTACAAGTATAAAAGTAGAAGAAAAAGATTTGTGGTTCCACGTGAGCCATGTGAAACCTGAAAAGAAATATATAAATGCAGAACACTAAGAAACAGTTCAAGATAGACAAATTATAGAAAGTGCTGAGGACTGAGAATTGAAATTCAAAATCATTGCAAAACATCTGAAAGGGCATATAACACACACACACACACACACACACACACAATTGATTGACATTATTGACAAAGCATCACAATCTACACTGTTCCTGTATCTGGACCAGAGAGCCCATCCGACAACATGTATGATGACAGACAACATGTGACGGAGAAACAGAGAAGGGGAAAAGCATCAAGAGAAGAAAAGGAAAATTGGGAAAATCACCAAGAAGAAAGATACAAGAAAAGAATACTTGAAAAGACTGTGAAAAAACTTCTGAACTTTGAACTTTGCAAAAATGGACAATTGCACAAAGAAGAGGACAGAAGGAAACGATTTAAGGGCAGCTGGGTAGCTCAGTGGAGTGAGAGTCAGGCCTAGAGACAGGAGGTACTAGGTTCAAATCCGGCCTCAGCCACTTCCCAGCTGTGTGACCCTGGGCAAGTCACTTGACCCCCATTGCCCACCCTTACCACTCTTCCACCTATGAGACAATACACCGAGATTAAGGGTTTAAAAAAAAAAAAGAAGGAAACGATTTATGTAAGATTGATGCGGCAATATCACAAGAACACAAATTAACCTCATACTTTAGGGAAAATGCAACCACAGTGCATAGCATCAAGATACAAGAGAAATGTACAGAAAACTTGAAGAAAATTGACAACTTTGAAAACAAGAGTAAGTATTTTGAATGCACAGTACATAAAGAGAACACAAAACACAACACAAAACTGATATCTAGTCAAGATCTCCTGTAAATAAGCAAGTGTCTGAAGACTGTGAAAATGCAAAATGTATAACGTAAGTAGTTGCAATTTCCACAAGATTTTAACCACATAAGAAAATCAAGCAATTTTCTTGTCTGGTTAACATCAATATGCAGAACTAATGCTCGTACAAATGTATAATAGTGTAAATAATGTAAATTTTATGCATACCTGTGACATAGGTTGGAAAATTAGAGTAGAATTGTAAATAATAGTCCCTAACCATGTAGATACTATAGCATACTAAAAATGTAGCAGATAATTAGAACATTAGACATAGGGAAAGTGCAGAAATAGTTAGGGAAGTTCAAAAATTTTTAGTGAGCTAGTGCAGGGAAAGCATAAGGATAAAATATATGTGTTGTTGGATAGATAACTAAGAATACTAACATACTAAAATAGATTCTCAATATAAAAACTAACATTGCATTTAAAATATAAATAGTTTAAACATAATTTGATAACCGCTAAGAATAATAAGATATTTGTATTGCATTTACGTATAGACTTATACATTAAAAGCAGAAACAAGTTAAAATTCTGTTAAATAATAACTTAGAAGAATTTAAGGATAAGGAAATTGTTACACTGTAAATTTAGATATTGTGTTCAATGGAAAGTTTTTCGTGTTACAAAATTGTTTTGTACCCTGTAAATATTGTTATATAAATTGCAACTCTCATCTCCCCACTACCAACTTCTCCAAAACCTGTCTTAGAATAGGAATAGATAGATAATTAGTATAGTGATAAGACAAGATAAGGATTTATTATTTTGGAGGGAGGGAGAACATAAGATAGGAATAGGAAATAGTGATGCATGAATTAAGTGGGACTTTTGGAAAAAGTCCCACCACACAAAACTAGGATACTGTAAGGATGGAATTTGTGCAAGGGGGATGGGACAAAAGGAGCCAGAGAAGGAGTGGCTGACAGTTGGTGATAGTTGGTGACGGTTGAGATCAGAAAGAGAATTTTGGGGGATTCTTGGGAGGGGGAAGGAAAGGAGAAAGGGCTTCTGGCAGAGGACTGAGAGAGGGAGGAGGAGAACATCTCAGTTCAGATCCAGTCCTGAGGGCTTCCCGAGGATCTTTCTTTGGACATTGAAACCTTGATTCCCTGGTCAAAGATTCCATTGCTTCTCACCCAGCAAGACTCCAATCATTGAGTAAGCTAATTGTTTGGACTCCTTTTTGGGAACAATCTCTTAGGCTCCTTCTCCCATTACCCAGCCTTGCTGAGAGACCCTTTCTGGTTTGACTTACAATTATAGAAAAGGATAGAAATAGGAAATAGAAATAGAAACTGAAGGAGAAGAGGCGAGGGGAGATGCTTAGGAGTGGGAACCCCAAAGGTTCCCACCTGAGTGACAGACTCCATAGAAATAGAGAAGAGGGCACCCCCAAATCCCTCTGCCCTTCACCCATTTCCCCAATCCCTATATTGATATTAATAAAATATATTCATTAGTCAGATGGTGTTCCAGAGTCACTGAGAGACAAGGGGGAGGGGAATCACAGCTTGGTCTGTCTGCCTCCATCTTGAAGCTGGGCCACCCACTGTGAAGTTGGCTTACCTTGGGGGAGGCTTTGAGGTCCCCCATACCTCATCTTATAGGGAAGCCTTGCCCCCAACTCCTGTGGGGTGGCACGACCATCTTTCTCACCCAGTTTCAGGGTGACACCCTTTTGAAGTCAGCTAGCTTTCTTTATTCTTATTCTATTCCTTTCTACTCTTCTACCTTGGAACTGATACTTAGTATCTATTTTAAGATGGAAAAAAAAGAGCTGATATTTCATCAAGCCCTGGAGTAACCAGGATCTATCATATTGTCTGGAAAATTATATGTATTTAATAAACTCTTGTGAAACTCTATGACAATATGAGAGATTTATCTAGCCTTTTACTCTGGAAAAAACAAGCACATGTTTTCAAAACATGCAGGTTCTTGCTATTTGTGTTATGTTGGGCAAGTCATTTAAACCTTTGTTGACCTCAGTCTCCTAATCTGTAAAACTAGGGAATTGGTCACTGACTGATTTCTAAAGTTCTTTCCAATTCAATAATTCTCAAGTAGGCAGCCTTTAGAGTTAATTGATCAATATGTAAACATTATCCCTTTCAAAAATATTGTTACAGAGTTCTACACTGATTCCAAATTTGCTACCACTGTTCAAAATACATTTGGAATTGCCTTAAATTTGTTTAAGATACTCAGTGTAGCAAATTGTCTTCTGAATATGGTTTAGATTTTTGGAAAGACCAATATATATATATATATTATAACCATTTATTATTAAGCACTATGTTTAAAGCACAATAATAGGAATTTGGGGAGATGTCAAGTATGCTGCATACTCTCATGGAAATTAAAGTCTATGTATTCAGTTAATAAGTATTTATTAAGTACCAAGTATGTGTTAGGCATTGGGTTAAACCTTGGTGATATAAAAAGAGTCAAAAGACAGTCTATCTGCCTTCAAGGAAGTCACCATCTAATGGGGGGAGACAATAAGCAAACAAATATGTACAAACAAGCTATATACAGGCTAGATAGGAAATATTTAAAAGAAGGAAGGCAAAAGAATTAATCGAAAAGAAAAGCTTCCTCGAAGGAAGTCAAGGGAAGTCAGATATCTAGTTAGAAATGACTGAAAGGCAGTTGATGGTGCTTGACTGAAGGTCAGCAAAGAAGTTAGGATAGGATAGATAGGTTTGGCAATCATCAGCAAAGAGATAATTAAATCCCTGAGAGCTGATAGAATCATCAAGTGAAGGAATATAGAGGGAGAAGAGAAGAGGGCTCAGGATAGAATCCTGTGGGGTACCTTCACTTACATGACATGTCTTTTTTGGAGATACAGCAAAAGGGATTGAGAAGAATTAGTCAGATAGGTAGGAGTAGAATGAGGAAAGACCAATCTTAAGAAATATATAGAAAAAAAAGAACATCAAGGAGAAGAGGGTAATCAGCAGTGTTAAAGGCTGAAAAATGGTCAAGAAGATTAAGGACAAAGAAAAGGTCAACAGATTTGGGAAATTTAAGAGTTCATTGCCAGAAAAATGTCTCTTGAATAGTCAGAGATCCCAACAGAAGAAACCCTATGGTAGTCTGCAATCACTAAATATCATCTACCATCAGAAACATCTGAAGGACTTCATTTATTAAAGGAATCACTGCTCTTTTAAAATTCTATGCAGTATATCCTTAATCATGGTAGTAATTGTGTTTTATAAGCATTTATCTCCCTGTTTTACTTCTTTTGACTGATAATCTGATTATCATCAAGGGAAGTTATCTCCAAAGTTACATCTACCAAAGTATCTAATATGATTGCAAAATATATGTGGAAGACACCTTATTGAAGAATACCCTTTATGGGTAGTCTTTTCTATAGTGAAATACTCTTTAAAAAAACAAACAACTAACTCTTACCTTCAGTCATAAAATTAATACTAAGTATTAGTTCCAAGGCAGAAGAGTGGTAAAGATAGGTAATTAGGGTCAAGTGATTTGCCCAGGGTCACACAGCTAGAAAGTATTTGAAGCCACATTTGTACCCAGGACTTCCCATGTCTAGGCCTGGTTCTCTATTCATTGAGTGAGTCAAATGCTCTTTAAAAAAATGCCTATGGGGGGCAGCTGGGTAGCTCAGTGGATTGAGAGCCAGGCCTAGAGACGGGAGGTCCTAGGTTCAAATCCGGCCTCAGATACTTCTCAGCTGTGTGACCCTGGGCAAGTCACTTGACCCCCATTGCCTACCCTTACCACTCTTCCACCTATAAGTTAATACACAGAAGTTAAGGGTTTAAAAATAATGCCTATGAAGAAGTGGTCTGCTGTAGAAAGTGATCTCTGAAATTCTTCTTACTTCCTTCTCCTATTTTCATCAAAAGTTGCTTACAGAAGTTTAAGATGAGAAACTAGGTATCTAGATTGATATTTTCTGATGTGTTTGAAGTCATCTGATTTGGGAAGTGATATTTCCCCATGATTTTATTTTTCTCTTTTTTTGGAGACCTTTCTTTCTTTGAATTACATTAAAAACTAGTTTCCAGATGCTTTTAAAACTGTGTTGCCTTCAGGATGAATTTTCTTGGGGTGTACTTAATCTGGGCCGGCTGATCTTCCAGTCTTTGTCTTTTGGGGTGCCATAAATAACTAACATATAAAATAATACTTAAGCGCATGAGAGAGGCATAAATGAAGGACCAGGTCAAGTCAGAGGTAGGAAACATCATCAACAACTGGGAAGATCAGTGAAGGTTTCCTAGAAAGAATTACATGTAACCTAGACTTAAAAGCACATATTGAAATTCTCCAGGTTAATGGAGGGAAAAGCATTACAGAGAGGAGTGTGAATACAATTATAGGGATAGGAAATAGGGAAGGCATGTATATGAGACATTGAGTAGTCCAGTTCTATAGACATGGAATATAGATTACATGATGAGAGTACTATAAGATAAAACTGGAAATGTAGGTGGTTCCTGTTTATAAAAGCTTCAGTTTAGAGGGGTTTTGTGTGTGTTTTTTTGTGATTTGGTATTTGTAGGGAATTCCCAAGTGAAGAGACTGCTTCTTATCAATACAGTTGTACAATTTTCTGGCAACTTACCATTTTAATGAGTTGCCCAAAGTATTAATAGGTTAATCCAATGTGTCAGAGATGGAAACTGAACTCTGATCACCCAGACTCCTAGTCTACCCATTCCCTATCTCTTTTACTCTCAACATGATGACTTAGTCTCTATTGTCATTTGCTTTATTTATTGTTGTTCAATCATGTCCAACTCTTTGTGATCCCATTTGGAGTTTTCTTGGCAAAGACACTGCTATTTTCTTCTCCAGTTCATTTTTCATATGAGGAAATGGAGGCAAACAGGGTTAAATGACTTTCTCAGGGTCACATATTGAGTAAGTGTCCAAAGATGTCTTCCTGATTCCAAGCCAGATTTGAAGTCCTCCTTGTCTCCAAGACTTGTGCCCTATATACTGTGCCACCTAGTTCTCTTTGGCTAGTTCTCTATCAATTATGTAATACTACCTTTCCAAACTGTGTTTACTTGGTAGAAAAAAGGTACATAAAAAAGTCATTTTGAAATAAGGACTAATGTTAGCTGATTTAACTCCGAAGAAAATGAGGCTGGCATGGACATGAAGGACGGTTTTGAGGATGGAGAGGTAGAAATAAGATTGATTAGGAAGCTTTTATAAAAGCTCAATCTTTCAAAAAGGGTAAAATTTGAGTAAGGAGATGATATGGGAGACAGGAAGAAAACGAAAGCCTTTTTCAGTCTATTCTGAGGGCCAAATGTTAACTTCATCAAGATTCCTGAAGACAATTCGGCATTTATTGAATTTTGCTCGTGAAGGCTGCCCTTTGCTCTGATCAAGGTCACAACCACATAAGCCCATTTAATTATGGTCCAATTAAAGGGTTCTGAATTCATTTTTTTAAACTTCAGTGAGTTATGCAAAAAGTGCTTTGTTTGGATAGATTACACACTTGGAAAGGTTTTTTTCTTTTTTTTTCTTTTAATAACATTAACCCACTTAAAAATCTTCCATTGATTAAATTTTAAAGTATTCAGATTAGTGTGAAAAAATAATTTTTCATGGAAAGTGACATCTTAAAAATTTTTTCTTGTGAGATTTTGAACCTTGATTCTGCTTGAACAAATTTTGTTTGACTCTATCTTAAATGACTAGTCAGGTTTTTTAATTGAATTTCAGCCTGGTCTCTCCTGCAATGTACCACTGAGAACCACGTGGCCACCAATTTCACTTTTCATGCATTCTTCTCTGGTTGAATGCACCACCTATTGAGTATGGTTTGGTTGTTTAAAATTTCTTTGAACAATGTCACCATGGATTGCCAGCAATCAGATTTCAGTGCAATCTTAGTTCTTTCTCTCCTCCACAGATAAAATAAATTTCACAACCCCTTTAGCAACATAAGTAGTTTGATCTTGCATGGTGTGGCATTTGCTATGTGATACCTTAAATAATCTTCCCAGTGTCCACTGTAAGGCAACACTTCTCAGCTAAGACAATAAATTGGTCCCAAGCTACCCAGAGAAAGACATCTGGACTCCACTGTGGTTCTGTGAGGAAGAAACCAACTGTTGGATACTAGAAAAACTTGATGGACATTTTTGCTCCTTCTGGGATTAATTTTGTACTTATTCTATCAGGTGTGTTGATGGAAATTGGTCATATAGTCTTGATAATTTCTGCCAATTCCTTGCTTCTCCTTTATCAGGGCTTGATGGAGACTTAGCTGTAGCCCAGATTTTGCTTACCAGACTGGAATGTGAGGGGGGCTGAAAGCTGACACCAGTTCAACTAGCAAAGGACTGTGTGCTAAGGCTGTCTCCATGGCAACCAGAGTATTTTCCTAGTGATGCATTTACACAGCAGGGTAAAAGTTCTGTGAAAGCAACAGCTGTTGTTAAAACAATGTATTAAATATGCTTAGAACTGTAAATAAAATGGACAACATTTTATTTCAGGGAATCCTGGAAATTCAAAATATGTCTAAAATAGAGTTCCTACACTATGAGATATTCCTTTTCCTCCAATCCATGTTTTATTGACATTTACTGTGGACTTGGTGGGCTTTTTGTTGTTATTGTTGTGGTTATACTTGTTCTCCCTAACTCCAAGTATTCGTTTTCTCCTTCAGATTAAATTTTTACACTAAAAAGTTTATGTTCCAACTCTGATTATTTTCTTATCCTATTAGGTCATCTGGAAAATAATTTTCTTGGGGTGTGTAAGGGTGTTGTGCACTACCACAACCAGTATCTTTTACTAACCTCATCATCAAACTTTTTTCCCATCGCCAATTTTTCATCTCTTTGACAGATATTAGAGGAGAGAAACAAAGGAGTGTCTTTGAAAGTAACAAATTCATCTTCAGAAGAGACAACTTAAATTTTAGAATTTATGGACTAACTAAGATTTGTTTCTTGCAAGATCAAATAATCACAATTATATGTCATTATAATCAGACACTCACTAGTTGTTACTCTGGGCAAGTCACTTAACTCTGCCTCAGTTTTCTTATCTGTAAAATGAGCTAGAAGAGGAAATGGCAAACCACTCCATTATCTTTGCCAAGAAAACCACAAATAGGGTCACGAACAGTCAGACATGATTGAAATTACTGAATAACAACAAAAACACAATCACAAAATGCTTTCCCTAGCAAGAATACTCTCTGGGAGGCAGATATTGCAATTGTTATTTCCATTTTATAGAAGCAATGAATTAAAGTCAAGAGCTGAATGTGAATCCTTTTCCTGCTTCATAATAGCTCTGTCATTTTTAATTTCTCTCAGTTTCAGTATCTTTATCAGTAAAATTCAGATGTCAATTAAATACAGCAATGATTTATATAACATATACTACATTCCAGACTCTGTGCTATGTAATGGAGACACAAAGACAAAAAAGAAGCATTCCTCTGCCACAAGGAACTTATACTGTACTCTTGTGGTGGTAGTAGGGGTGAGAATAGGGTACAGTATATACATAGATAAGTATAAAATTCATACAAAATAAATGTGAAATAATTCTAGTGGAGGGATCTAACAACTGAGAGAATCAGGAAAGGCATTTAGGAAAGGAAGAAGATGGTTTATAACAACTTGAAGCAGTCTTAGTGTTCCAAGAATCAGAAGTGAGGAGTAACATTACAGAATGAATAGAATCATAAAGACAGGGAATAAAAAAATTGGAATAACTTGACTAAAGCATAGACTTTTTGACCCAGATTAATTGTAATCAGTTTAGATAGATAGTTTAGAGTTATAATGCACTGAAACAATTAGGTTTTGCATAATAAAGATAAAAATATGAGATAAAAGGGTGGGGAACCTTAGGTTAGCTTTTGTCTTGGCTCTAATTCATAGAGCTGAAGAAGATCTCCCAGTAATGTAAGAGTAGTTAATGGTGAGTAAATTAATCTTATTTTCTGTGTATTCCAGAGTAGGGGTAGCTAGATAGCACAGTGGATAGAGTGCAGAGCTTGAAATCAGGAAAACCCACCTTCCTGGATTCAAATTTGGCTTTAGACACTTACTAGCTGTACTGGGAAAGTCATTTAACCATGTTTAACCTCAGTTTCCTCATTTGTAAAATGAGCTGGAGAAGGAAATGGCAAAACACTCTACTATCTTTGTAAAAAAAACAAAATAAAACCCAAATGACCTCATAAAGAATCACACACGGCTGAACAACAATAAATCCAGAGAATAGTCAGAAACATAGAATTTGAGAGCAGAAAGGGACCTCAGTAGCCCTCTAGTTCAATCTATTCTGTAAAGGAATCCTCATTATAACATACTTGATAAGAGATCTTTTCATCTTTGCTTGAAACCCATTACCTTTTGAAACAGTCTATTCAAAAAGAAAAATCCGAATCTTATTTTTATCCTTATAAATTATCCTTAGGCCACTCTACTGCTTTTAAGTGACCTGGCAGCTAAGATTAAATAGCTGTAGCCATCCTGTAGTAGGGCAGATTTAACTAATATCCCCTAGCAGAGTGAAGGCCTAGAAAGGAGCAGAGGTTCCAAGTCTAGTGAGAAGCAGGCCTAGTCTATTTGTCTCAAAGATTAGAATCATATTTCTTGAGCTAGTGTTACCAAAGAAGGAATAGGCCCTGATTAGATACTGCTGCACACAGTAAATTGATCCAATGACCCCAGTGCTGCAATGTACCATCAGAACAGCATTCTGAAAAGCAAAGGAGCTCAATCTACAACCCCAAATGTTAACCATAGCTTGCTCATCAGTGGAAAAGATAGATATTTAACAAGAGAGACATTTCTGCCTAAAAAACACATGGGAACAGAATATTTAACTTTAAAAATCCAAAACAATAGAAACAAAAAAGGCAAATAAGTACAACTACGAAGGAAACAAATAGTGAAATTACAGGCATCCTTTCCACACTGCAGGGGGTTAGGGATACATGCCTCTTGCAATCTAGAAATTTCAAGTAAAATTTTTTGGTCCTCTCTTCATATCAGAGAAGGCTGAATTTTTTCTTTTTCTCTTATGGGATATTTACTGTGTATACTTATAATATTAAAAGATAAATCGTATACACATATTTTATACATTTCTGAGTTTCTAAACTTTTTCAGTTATCACCTGCTGGCCTTCATGTATTATCTGCATCTGCAAAACTTCCCCCAAATTCCCATTTAATTTCTTAAGCCATAAAGCAGAAAGTTGTGATGTAGAAGGCATACCTGTAATAATTCCATATTTAGCAGTTATTGTCTTTAAACTTATGGGGCAAAAGAACAAAGAGAATATGGAAGAATTTTTAAAAAGTATACAAATGGATAAAATTTTAGCATAATTTAAAGAATTTGGAGAAATCAAAGTGGAAAAGATAAACTGAAATACTATGAATTAAATCCCCTGAAGTTCTTACAGGTGTAAAGATGTCTCTTGAGTTGGTCAGGGAGAAAGGTGGAATGAATGATGTACCTCTACCAAATCCATGGTTGGACATTGAAGGGATAATGATTTCTATAGTTTCTCTGCAAGAGGAGGGCAGTGGGAGAACCAGAAAGGCAGCATAATGGAGGGATATTGCCTAAGGAATTAGAATGCAATGAGTTTTATGGGATGAAGGAGAGAGGGAGCTCTGCTGAAGAGTACTCCTCATGGTGGGGCAAGTGTGCACAAGAGGTGGGAAATAGTGGTTTGATGTTGGATTTTGTGTATGTAGAATTTCTATATTAGGTGGCACCAACAGGAAAAAAAGAGAATAAAAAACACAATCTATAAAAGCAATAACAAAGAAATTGATTAGAAGGGGGTGCTCTTTCTCCAACTGACAAAAGGGGAAAAGATATGGACAGACAGTTTTTGGATGAAGAAATCAAAGCCATACATAGGTATTTGAAAAAATGCTCTAAATCACCACTAATTAGAGAATTGCATCTCACCCTATTAGACTATCTAAAACGATAAAAAGGAAAAATGACAAATATTTAACTTGAAGTAACAAAAGGTCTATAATTTCACAGGAAATAATGGGGGATGGAAGGTAGGAATAAAGGGGAACTAGCATACCTAGGCCTCAAATTATACTAAAGTAGTAATTTTTAGTACTGAATAAAATGATTGTTGCTAAATATTTGGTACTGAATAAAAAATAGAAAAGAAGAAAAATTGAACTAAATAACTTAGAGTTTAACAACCACAGAATACAAATTTCTTGAGAAAGTACTTACTACTATTAGACAAGAACTGCTAAAAAATTTGAAGGTAGTTTTAGATAACATCTTCTATCATATACTGAAACAACCTCAAAATAAATAGGTGATATGAATATTAATGTCATACCATAAAAAAGAGAGAAAACTAGTTCAAGTTTCTTTTAGAGCTATGACTTTGAGTAGAATTCTCTACTAAGCAAAGAATAGAAACAACCACAAAAAATAAAACAGATCATTTTGATAACAAGAAATTGAAAAGCTTTTGTACCAACAAAATTAATTCATATAACTAAGAAGGAAAGTAATCAAATAGGAAAAATTATTCAAATATCTATTATAAATACATGATTATTAGAATACGTAGGAAATTCATACAAATATATAAGACCAAAAAGCCTTATGGATAAATGATGAAAAACATAAATATATAGTTCTCAAAAGAAGAATTGTAATCTATTAATAAGTATATGAAAGACTGCATAAGTCACTAAAAATAAAAGAAATGCAAATCAAAATATTTCTGAAGTTATACCTTTCCCTTAGCAAAGTAGCAAAGGTGACAAAAACTAGGAATAGTCTGTGTGGGAGGGGCTGGGGAAGACAGACACATTAATTCTCTGTTTTTTCTTGTTCAGTTGTGTTGAACTCTTTGTGACCTCATGGGCCAACACTTACCATGGAGTTTTCTTGGCAAAGATTCTGGAGAAGTTTGCTATTTCTATTTTCCCTAATTCTCTGTTAGTTAAGTTACAAATTGGTCCAACCATTTTGGAAAGCAATTTTGAATTATCATAAGAAAGTGAATAAAATATCCACATCCTTTGGCTCCTCTTGATGAACATAAATACAAAGAAAGTCAGTGATAAAATTCTCATACACCAACATAGCTATAACAGCACTTTTTATACTAGTAAAGAACTAGAAACAAAGTAGATACCCATCAAGTGAAGAATGGTTGAACAATTGTGGTAAACGAATGTAACAGAATCATAATGCATGGTAAGAGATGAATGTGGAGAAGCATGAGAAAATTTAAACATTGATGCAGAGTGAAGTAAATTTGGAAATGGAAACAACAACAAAACCATTGAAAAGGTGGCAAAATTATAATGGTTTTTATAATGGTCTCAAAGAAGAGAAATGTACATTCTTTCTTTAATTTGTAGAGGTGGGGAACTAGTACTATCCTTTCACCCAGGAAAGGATGCTCTGCCCTGGCCCAGGACCTCAGAGACTTCCCTCCTTCCAGTGAAAGATCCCTGCTCATCATAGGTACAAAATCAAGATAAACTTGAAATGTGCAGAATTAAACAAAATAATTGTGAATGATTTGGGAATGATCTGAGAGATTTAAGAAAATGCTACCTTATTTATAGGAGATATATTGTAGAGGAAATGAGAATGACTGAAGACTCCTAAGTTAAGCCAGGTCTGAAGATGGTATGAAGTTCAGCTTCATGCTACACTGGTGATGGAAACTGGACATGCAAGAAAATTTCGGAGATGAATGGCTGGTTGCCAAGTCTGTGCTTGCAACAAGCTCCAGAGAGGCAGTTCCTTCCCCACTTCCTTCAATACGAGCAGTTGGGACTCATTCAATTGAGTTGAATTCTCAAATCCTTCCCTGCCAAGCCCCACCAGCATAGAGGCTGTTCCTGGAGCTCCAAGTGGGAGTGAGAGGGGATAAGACGAAATCCTGACACTGTCCCAACACTTTTCTTCTTTTTTTTTTAAACATTTGTCAAAGAAGGTTTATTTTGCTCTAACACTGTAAGAATATTCAACATAGATCCAGCTGGACTTAGCTTCTTTTTTTTTTTAAGTTTATTTATTTAATTAATTAATTTAGAATATTTTTCCATGGTTACATGATTCATGTTCTTCCCTTCCTTCCTTCCAACCCCCTCCTGTAGCCAACGAGCAATTCCAGTGGGTTTTACATGTATCATTGATCAAGACCTATTTCCATATTATTGATATTTGCACTAGAGTGATCATTTAGAGTCTACATCCCCAATCATATCCTCATCGAACCATGTGATCAAGCAGTTATTTTTCTCCTGTGTTTCTGCTCCCACGGTTCTTTCTCTGAATGTGGATAGCATTTTTTCTCATAAGACCCTCAGAATTGTCCTGGATCATTGCATTGATGCTAGTAGAGAAGTCCAATACATTTGATTTGCCACAGTATCCATCTCTGTGTATAATGTTCTCCTGGTTCTCTGCTCATTTCACTCTGCATCAGTTCCTTGAGGTCATTCCAGTTCATATGGAATCCCTCCAGTTCATTATTCCTTTGAGCACAATAGTATTCCATCACCAACAGATACCACAATTTGTTCAGCCATTCCCCAATCAAAGGGCATTCCCTCATTTTCCAATTTTTTGCCACCACAAAGTGCGGCTATAAGTATTCTTGTACAAGTCTTTTCCCTTATTATCTCTTTGGGGTATAAACCCAGCAGTGGTATGAATGGATCAATGGGGCAGGCAGTCTTTTAAAGCCCTTTGGGCAAGTTCCAAATTGCCATCCAGAATGGTTGGATCAATTCACAACTTCATCAGCAATGCATTAATGTCCCAATTTTGCGACATCCCCTCCAACATTTATTACTTTCCTTTGCTGTCATGTTAGCCAATCTGCTTGGTGTGAGGTGGTACCTCAGAGTTGTTTTGATTTGCATTTCTTTAATTATAAGAGATTTAGAACACTTTTTCATGTGCTTAGATAGTTTTGATTTCTTTATCTGAAAATTGCCTATTTATGTCCCTTGTCCATTTATCAATGGCTTGATTTTTTGTACAATTGATTTAGTTCCTTATAAATTTGAGTAATTAGACCTTTGTCAGAGGTTTTGTTATAAAGATTTTATCCCAATTTTTTGTTTTCCTTCTAATTCTGGTTGCATTGGTTTTGTTTGTAATGTAACCAAAATTATTCATTTCATATTTTGTAATATTCTCTATCTATTTCTTGGTCTTAAAATCTTTCCCATAGATCTGACAGGTATACTATTCTATGTTCACCTAATTTACTTACAGTTTCCTTCTTTATGTTTAAGTCATTCATCCATTCTGAATTTATCTTGGTGTAGTATAGTGTGTGAGATGTTGATCTAAACCCAATCTCTCCCATACTGTTTTCCAATTTTCCCAGCAGTTTTTGTCAAATAGTAGGTTTTCATCCCAAAAGCTGGGATTTGGGGGTTTATCATACACTATCTTGCTGAGTACATTTGCCCCAAGTCTATTTCACTGACCCTTTCTTCTGTTTTTAGTCAGTACCATATTGTTTTGATGACCATTGCTTTAGAGTACAGTTTAAGATCTGATACTGCTAGCCCCCCATTCTTCATTTTTTTCATCATTTCCCTTGATATTCTTGATCTTTTGTTTTTCCAAATGAACTTTGTTATAATTTTTTCTAATTCAGTAAAAAAGTTTCTTGGTAATTTGATAGGTATGACACTGAAAAAGTAAATTAATTTGGGTAGGATTGTCATTTTTATTATGTTAGCTTGTCCTACCTATGAGCAATTAATGTTTTTCCAATTGTTTAGATCTAGTTTTAATTGTGTGGAAAGTGTTTTGTAGTTGTATACATATAATTCCTATGTTTGTCTTGGCAAATAGATTTCTAAATATTTTATATTGTCTAGGGTGATTTTTTTTTTAAATTTTAAACCCTTAACTTCTGTGTATTGACTTATAAGTGGAAGAGTGGTAAGGGTAGGCAATGGGGGTCAAGTGACTTGCCCAGGGTCACACAGCTGGGAAGTGTCTGAGGCCGGATTTGAACCTAGGACCTCCCGTCTCTAGGCCTGGCTCTCAATCCACTGAGCTACCCAGCTGCCCCCTAGGGTGATTTTTAAATGGAATTTCTCTAAATCTTGCTGCTGAGATGTGTTGAAAATATATAGAAATACTGATGATTTATGTGGGTTTATTTTGTATCCTACAACTTTACTAAAGTTGTTAGTTATTTCCATTAGCTTTTTAGTTGATTGTCTAGGATTCTTTAAGTAGACCATTGTATCATCTGCAAAGAGTGGTAGTTTAGTCTCCTCATTGCCTATTTGTCCCAACACTCTTGCTGTACCAGGGACTCTCATATTGGGCTTGACTGGACCAGACTTAAGCCTCCACAAACATTCCATGCACAGTGTGGTGCTATGTCTAGTCAAGAAGCCAAGTATAGGACAAGACCTGTCACTGAAGATACCCCTCTCTTGCTTCCCTCCAGTATGGTTTTTCTGGCTGCCTTCCTCTAGAGCCCTATGTAGCCTTTGTCCCAAGTCTATGAACTTATCATTCTATAGGATTTTAAAAAATCCTCAAAAAGGTTTTTGTCTGGCTGCACTATATGGGGACTTCTCCACCATGCCCTGGGAAAATCTCATCATTACTGCAAGACCCATTAGCCTTGGTACATCACCTTATCTCTAAATAGAGGACAAGATTCATAAACTCCAAAACCTCTGTTTAAGGAGAGAGCTCAACAGAGAACAAATCTTCCTTTTTCACCTGGCTATAGTACTTTGCAATTTCTTTGACTTCTCCACCATGCCCCTAGCATGAGTATCCTTCCTGCTGCTCCCCACCTCCCACACAACTCCTGATAATTGTCTTTGTAGAGTCATTGAACAACTCCTCTTCTGTGCTATTACTCAGTTCATCTAGGACCCTTTTAAAAGTTCATAGTTGGTACTCCTCTCCACCATGTAGAGCAGCACTTTGTGAAGATACCTTTTCCTTTGATGCCTGAATGAAGACGGGAAAAAAATCTCTTCTCTACTCCTTACCTTTGCTACAAGAAAAGGGGTTGACTTCCTTAATGTGTTTCAAAGCTCCAGACTGTCTAGCTAATGAATAATTTGTATATTTTTATATATAAGCTCAAGGTGTATGACTAATATCCGCAGCCTATCGTAAGATGTTTTCCATGTTGTATTAGTTGCTTTAATCCAGTAGCTAAGGTCCTACAAACCTCAGAATCATTAAAGATTAATTCGCATATGAATTATATGCTATAATCCCACATGTTGGGTGCTTATAGGAAAGCTCCTTTAAAAATCTCTTTAAGCAGGGAGGGAAGAGGAGAGGGGAGAAGGGAGGGAAAGAACAAGAATCATGTAACCATGGAAAAAAAATATTCTAAATAAATAAATAAATAAAGATTTAAAACCCTCCTTAACACCCTTGTAATTACATTTTGCCCCTTTTGTAGCTATATCAACTGAGATGAGCAGAGCAATTCTCTCCCTTATCCTTGTATCTAGTTATTTGCATACATGTCATTCCTCCTCTATTACAGGGTTAGATTCTTGAGAATGGTGTCTGTTATTTCTTTCTCTGTATCATCTAGCACCAGGCCTTCCATTTATTAGGCACTTAATGACTGCTTTTGAGTTGAATTAACTGTCTTATATGACTTCGATCTTGGACTTAATTTCTCATGCTACAGAACTACCTCCCTAGGAGAACTCTGGCTACTCTGAATAGGTCTAAAGTTTGATGAAGTGGAAAGAGCTCTGATCTGTGAGTCAGTAATCTGTCCATCTCCATTTGCTTTGACTTCTTTGTGTCCTTTGACACATCTGATCACTCTCTTCTCCTTGATATTCTCTTCTCTCTAGGTTTTTGGACACCACTTTCTCTCCTGGTTCTCCTTTTTCCCTATCTCACCACTCTTGTCTACTTTGCTGAATCCTCCTCCAGATCATGCTGTCTAACCTTTGGTGTTCCTCAGGGTTCTGTCCTGGACCATTTTCTCCTCTCTCTATACTACTTGATTTTGTGATCTCATTATCTACCATTGATTTAATAACCATTTCTTTCGTAATGATTCTCAAGTCTGCTTTTCCTGCCCCAGTTTCTCTGTTGACTTCCAATCTCACATGCCCAATTACTTTTCAGACATCTTGAACCATATGTCCAGTAGACATCTTAAACTCCTAAACTCTCCCCATTACTACAGAAAGCAACATCATTTCCCCAGTTCCTTAGAATTGCAACCTAGTTTTCTCACTATTTATCACTCTGCCATATCCAATTTGTTGCCACAGGCTGTCAATTTTACTTTTGTAACATCTCTCCTATTCCCCTTCTCTGACACTATCTCCATTCTAGAGCAGCACCTCATCATCTCATACCTGGATTATTATAATAGCCTATTGGTGGATCTACTCCCCACTTTGAGCTATCCTCCATTCAACCACAAAGGTGATTTTCCTAAAGGGCAGATACCAGCCACTCTGCCCAGACAACTCCAGTTGTTTCTTATTGACTCCAGGAGCAAATACAAAAATGTTTTCTTTGGCATTGAAAGACCTTCATAACTGGCTATTCCTAGCTTTCCAGTTTTCTTTTATCTTACTCCCTCAAATATACTCTTCAATCAAGTGACACATGATTCCTAGCTTTTCTGTGAACAAAACAGTCCATATGTCAGGTCTGGTCATTCTCTCTGGCTATTCTCCATACCTGGGATGCTTTATCTCCTCTACTTAAATGCCCTGGCTTCCTTTAAGTTCCTATAGGAACTTTCTATAGGAAGTGTTCCCTAACCCTTCTTAATTCCAGTGTCTTCCCTCTGTTAATTATTTCCTCTTTGTCCTGTAGCTTTGTATATATTTGTTTTGATGTTTTCTTCCCCATTAGATTTTTTTTAAACTCTTAGCTTTGGTCTTAGAATCATTACTGTGTATTGGTTTCAGGCAGAAGAATGGGAGTTAAGTGATACCCAGGATCACACAGTTATGAAGTATCTGAGGCCAGATTTTCCCCATTAGACTGTAAGCTTCATGAGGAAAGAAATTGTCTTTTTAAACTCTTTACTCCTCAGCACTTAGCACAGTGCATAACACATATAAGGTACTTAATACATTTTTATCAATTGACTGTAACTCAAATTATTTATGTCATTTTGAGCAGGTGAATTCAGCAACCTAGGCCTCAGTTTCATTGTTTGAAAGATAAAATTAGATGCAATTGTTTTAAAGTCTTCTGACTCTAAAATCTTATGATTCTATATTCTAGATGCTTAGGGAAAGGAACTCTTAGTTCTGAACAGGCACAATCATAGTCTTATGAGAATTTGTTCTGGTGTGTCTGTGTATAGTTTTTGTAATGCTTCCATTTCAATACACCAAGAAGAATCCCTTGTGACATACAGTTGGGAAATAGACTAGTATGGAATTTTAAAATATTTTAAGTTTTTGTGGTTTTAAAAAAATGGCCTGAGAGTTTCTTCTTGGAGGTTGGAGAAGGTAGAATGGAGAAGACTGTAGTCAAGTTTCTCTCTCTTTTTCTCCCTTAAACTATAAGAGTCTTCTCTAGATATGATTTACCCATAAAGCATTTGACAGGAACTGATTCAAAAGTTGTCTTGTAAAGTTGGTTTTTTTCTAATTTGCTTGAGGATATTTCAGGATGTCAGTTTTCATGAGTTTCTAGGAAGCTCTCTGGCAATACAGCCACTTTCCCCAAGCTCCAAGCAAATTGGCTGAATCCCATCAGAAACTGAAGCAAAGGCCTCCCTCTTAGTAGCGAGCATGGACAAGCCCTAATATTCTCTTCAGCCCATTGAGAACAAGGAAAGGAAAAAAAAGTATCTCAGGAGGATTAGCTACCACCTAAAGATTATAAGAACAGAAGCCTGACTAGACCAGCTTCAGGCTGCCTCATTTCAGCTTTCTTATTAATAATGGGTCACAATTTAGGATTTTTTAAATTTAATTTTTTTATTCATTAGTTACATTAAAATACTCAGTTTGTTTTGGTTTTATATGGATATTCTCTTACAACAGTGACCAATATGGAAGTATGTTTTGCATGATAATACATGTATAATCCAAATCAAATTGCTTACCATTTCTGAAGGGATGGGAGGGAAGGGAGGAAGAGAGACAATTTGATCTTTTGATTTGAAAAAAATGTATGTTGAAAATTGTAATTACATGTAATTGGAAAAAAAAATCTTTGAATTAAAGTTTAAAAATACCCCATGAACTCCCTCCTTTTCCCTCTGCTTCATTAGAGAAGGTATTATTTGACAAAAAGATATATGTATATATAAAACTATGTCTTACTTAGTTCTATTTATCAATTCCTTTCCTGGAAGTGAATATATACAAGTCATTCTTCAAATAATATTTCTATTGCTGTATATAATTTTTTTTGGTTCTGCTTTTTTCACTTTTCATAATTTCATGTAGGCCTTTCTATGTTTGACACCTATCAAATTGACTAAAATGATGGCAAAATGACAAATGTTGAAGGGGATGTGGGAAAATGGTGACACTAATACACTGTTGGTGGAATTGAGAACTGATGCAGTCTTTTTAGCAAGCAACCTAGAATTGTGCTCAAAGAGTTATAAAACTGTGTATACCTTCTGACCCAGAAATACTACTTGGGATTTTTTTTTTAATGTTGAAGGAAGAGGAAAAAAATAAAATATTTTTACTTACTGAGTAAGTAAAATTATCCAGTGGAGTCCATGACAATCTAAACTGAAGTTAAACCTTTATCTGTTTCAAAGAGTTTATCTTTGAAGATTAGCAACTTGTAGAAAAGAAATCTAATACCCGAAGGCTTCTCTCAGTTTTACTCTGGGATGCAGAAAATCTGCCCAGGGAGAAATAAGCAAGGCAAATTAAAACACATCTATTCTGAATACATGCACTGAAACTCTGTTGCTAGGGCTGCAATTTTCTGGGTCTTGTCAAGTCCATACAAAATTTTACGACTAAGATTTAAGTTTCATGAAGATAGAAACAATTTCTTATCTAAATTTTATATCTCCCAATATATGCCCAGTTGGGAAGTGTGAAGTTTTTCATACAATGAAAATTTAATAAATGTTTACTGAATGAACCAAATCCATGAATTAAAGAATAGAACAAGCTCCACCAGCTCCCCAATCTATTATCTGAGGGGTTGCTGTTCTTGTTTCCTTCTAGAATTTCTCAATTGGAACAATGATATACTTCTTTACAACTTTCTTTGTGTCCTTTGCTTATCTGCTGCTCATTTACTTAATCAGTCAATAAGTATTTGTTTATTTACTTAAAAAAAAAAACCCTTACCTTCAAATTTAGAATCAATATTGTGTATTGGTTCTAAGACAGAAGAGCAGCAGGGGCTAGGCAATGGTGGTTAAGTGCCCCTTGCCCAGGGTCACACAGCTAGAAAGGCCAAATTTGAGCCTAGGATCTCCAGTGTCTAGGGCTGGTTCTCAATCCTCTGAGACACCTAGCTAGCTGCCTCTCAATAAGCATTTATTAAGCATTTACTTTGTTTCAGCCATTTTGCTAGGTGTGAAGATACAAAGAAAGACAAAAGAAAGTCAGCCATCAGGAAGTTTTAGCCTACCAGGGGAAATAGCACGAAAATGTGGATAGAAGGAAGGCCTTAGTTCAAATCTGGCCTCAGAAACTTACTAGCTGTGTGATCCTGGACAAGTAACTTAACGCTGCTTGCTTCAGTTTTCTCACCTGTAAAATGAGCTGGGAAAGGAAATGGCAAGCCACTCCAGTATCTTTGCCAAGAAAACCTCTAATGAGGGTCACAAAGAGTCAGACATGATTGTAAAGGACCAAACAACAACAACAACAAACAAAATACAGGAAAAATTACAGAGATAAAGAGGGAAAGTAGTAGAATTAAGGTACTTAGTCAATTCTGCTGCTAGAATCCTTCTATTTACATGAGTGAATAAGAAAGTGATCCTAAGGATTGCCCAAGTCTGAGATTGCCTGTTATCATTGTTGCTTTTCCCAAAGAGGTGAATAAATTTTTCTCCCATGTCACTGAGCTGCTGGAGATGGGTCCATGTATTCCTCCTTGAAGCTAATTGACATAACTCTTGTGTCATGAAAGTGATGTTGGATGGTGGCTGGTTTTCCTTTCATAGCACAGTTATTTGATATCAACCCTGCTCACTCTGGGATTTGGAGCCCTGAAAATATTTATTTTGTGTTGGTTTGACAAAACCCAGAAAATTTTGGCAACAGAGTTTTAGTGCAGGCTAGAAGTATTCAGAATAGATGTGTTTTAATTTGTTTTGCTTATTTCTCCCAGGACAGGCTTTCTGCATCCAGGAGTAAAACTGAGAGGAACCTTCAGGTATTAGATTTCTTTTCTAAGCTGCTGATATTTAAAGATAAACTCTTTGAGACTGAAAAAGATTTGACTTCAACTCATTTTGCCCACCCTCTCCCTTTTCTCCTTCTATATATCGTAGGATGTTTCATAAGAAAAATAAAAAGGTAATCAAAGGGATGTCCACCAATTAGGAGATGGCAGAACAAATTGTGGTACATGTTGGTGATGGAATACTATTGTTCTATAAGAAATGATAAGCAAGATGATTTCAGAAAAAGCTGGAAAGATGCAGAGTGAAATAAGCAGAACTGGGAGAGCATTGTACACAGTAAGAGCAATATTGTACAATGGTTATCTGTGAAAACTTGGCTACTCTCAGCAATGCAATGATCTGAGACAATCCTGAAAGACTTCTGATGGAGAATACTATCCACCTCCAGAGAAAGAACTGTTGGAATTGTCTTTCACATCAGTGTATTTATGGTTTTATTTTGGGGTTGTACTTATGTATGACTTTGTTCTTACAAGGACCAATATGGAAGTGTGTTTTACATGACAATATAAATTTAAATTTAAAAAAAGAAAAATAAGAACCTAGAAATGAATTTTCCTTCTAGAACATTAGTAAATCCCTAATGAGTCATCTGATTCTCTAGCCCAGGTTGAAAGGTCCTGGTGTATGCTATAAGTGTAACTCCATAACCCAAGATAACAGTTCTGTTATAATGCAACCTACATTTAAGACTTTTTCACACACTGAACTCTAACCTAGCCTATGTCTCAGCCCAGTCAAGATTTCTCTTGGTAAGATAAGAATTTAGCTTCTGTCTATGTAATCTTATTTCAGTCTTTCATAGAAGAAAACAGAAGCAGAAGAATTCAAGATGGAGTGGAAGGAAAAGGGAGAATGGTGACTAAAACTTAAAAGGTTTGAGCATTATAAAGTCAGGAGGATACAAAGAGAAGTTAAAGGAAGAACAGGAGGACTTAAGTTGAAGGAGGAAAAGGGCAGGAGCCAAAGGCTGAGAACAGGATGGAAACAGAGAACAGCCTAAGGAAATGGAATATAAGAAGGAACTAGAGAAGGAGGACTTGAAATGAAGGACTAAGACTCTAGAAGTGGGGGAAGCAAATTGGTCAAATAAAAAGGTCAGTAAGTTGGTAGGCAAGATATTGTGAAAACACATTAGAAACTTTATTTTAAATTTAATTGAAAATATTAAATATCATTTTCTTCATCCTCAAACTCTTTTCAGACTTTTCCTTTAGCAAAGTGGGGTAGAATAAAAACCATGATATTTCTTAGAGAAATGTGGGCCCTTGACAAGAATCAGAAAATCTTTATGTTGAATGGAAACTCTTAAGTTATTCCAATTCATATATGAACCAGAAGCCTTTGTATGACATATCACGTTGTACTTCATTTACAACCATACACAGAGATGATTGTACCTTTGAATTTCCCATCACCCAAAGGTCTTCTATCTCCATGATCCAGATTTCTGAAATTCCTCACAAATTCCTAAAATAACATCTCATCCTTCCATTTCTTCCTTTGCTTTACTCCTTCATGCTCATTGTGACCTCTAGCTATTTTATCACTCCCTGTTTTCCTAGTCTCTCACCCTTGCTGTCTTCTAATTTTCCTTTTCAAAATATTGACCCTAGAGTTAACTACTTCAACTTTATGCTGTTATCTGCTCTCACATATCTCCCTCTTCCCCCTCCCCAATCCCATGCCTTGCCAAACCTCAAACCTGGGATTTTGGCATCATTCAACTTTTTTATTCTTACTTGTGTGCAACTCAACACCACTGGAGAGAGGCATATAATTGTGTTAATATAATCCACCACAAATTTATATTATAAGCTAGTCATTCACAGCTATTTTTAACTCTTTAACTCTACCTTTATTGACTCTCTAGTGTACTTACCACAATAGCTGTTCCCAGTCTTCACTTCTCATCCCTTTGTGTGGGTCTCTCAGAAACCCTAGTCTTCTGAAATCTAGTTTCATGTGAACAACTGCTTATTGAACATTTACCCCTGAATGTTCTATAGCCTGTCAAACTAAGGATACTCAATTCAGAATTCATTATCTTTTCCCCAAAAACCCATCTATCATCCTTGCATGCATAGATTAGATCAGTGATGGCAAACCTATGGCATGGGTGCCAAAGATGGCACTCAGAGTGCTCTCTGAGGGCATGAGGCTGCTCTGCTCCCATCATCCCCCAGTTCATTACTAGAGAGGCAAAGGGACTTGGGCAGAGGTGTTCCCCTTCCCCTCTCCATCATGCCTGATGACATTTTTTTCACATTGCTTGCCCCTCTGCCCAGTAGCCCAATGGGAGTGCACAGGGGGTAAAGTGGGTGGCTCACTGGTGGCAGAACTGGAGGGGAGCAGAGTGTTTGGGCCACTTCCCTCCCCATCTCTACACTCATTGAGAACATTCCTCACTTCACCTGCCCCTCCAAACAGCAGCCCAATGGGAGTGCTTCCTCCCTCCCCTGTGTGGTGTAAGAGGGAGATTAAGGATGGAGGTAGGGAGCATGTGACATTTCATCAGGGGATGGTGCCCAGCACTCTATCTCTACAAGGTTCATCATCACTGGATTAGATGAAATCTGCTAAATTGAGAGTTTTCTAACTTGGCATTTGTAACTCTAAATGTAGCTTACCAAGGAGTCATTGAACACATAGGAAATTTCCTATATAAAAAGTCAATCAATGTTCATACATGGAGTCACTGCTGTCAGGTAGGGTCCAGCAAATAGAACATCCTCACATTAATTTTTTTTTGGAGTTTTATAACATTTGCTTTTGATTGATTTGTGGCCATTATTTCTATTTACATTGTTGTGACTATTGTGTATAATATTCTCTTATCTCTATTTACTTTGGTTTTCTGTATTCACAATATTCATCATTTCTTAAAGCAAAATAATATCCCAATTCATTGATATGTTACAATTTGCCTGGTCATTCCCCAATCAATAAACACCTGTTTTGTTTTCAAATATTTGTTAGCCCCAAAAGTTCTGTTTCGTGTGTGTGTGTGTGTGTGTGTGTGTGTGTGTGTGTGTGGTGGGGACTTTTTATCAAAGATCACCTTTGGAGAATATGTCTAGCAGTAGAATAGCTAGGGCAAAGAGTGTAGACATTTTAGTCATTTTATTTTTATATTTCCAAATTGCTTTTCAGAATAGTTTCATTATTTCACAGCTACATTAACAGTGCATTAGTGTGTCTGCCTTTCCACAACCCTTCCAACATTGATTATTCCCATCTTTTGTTATCTTTGTCAATGTGTAGGGTATGAGGTAAAACTTCAAGGTTTGTTGGATTTTCATTTCTCTTATTACTAATGATTTAGAGTAATGGTATAAAAGTCAAATAGAAATAGAGATCATTAATCCATAAGTAAGGATCCCTATAGGCTGCATGTTTATATTTAAAAAAACCAATATTAGCTGTTTTTTATTGTATTTTTATTTACTTTGCTAAATATTTCCCAATTACAATTTAATTTCAATCATCCTTGGGAGAGTTGTGGGCCATGTTGTACATCTCTGATTTAGAACATTCTTTCATATGATTGTTAACAATTTACAAATCTTTTGAGAAATATTTGTTTATATCCTTTTATCATCTAATTTAATGATTAATTTATTGGGAAATTGCTTTTGGTCTTATATATTTCTATTAGTTGTCTATATATCTTGGATATCAAACTATTATCTGAAAATTTTGATACATGGGTTTTCCCCACTTGATTACTTTCTTTTAAAACTAGATGTACTCATTTTGTTTCTTTAAAAACTTTTCAATCATATATAATAAAAACCATTTATTTTATCTTATGTAATTTACTTTGACCCTTGCTTGATTGAAAATTTATCTTATAAATCCATTGTTATAAACAGTGTGTTCTTTCCTTTTTGTGATTTAATATCTAATATTCAGGTTATATACATATAATAAATATACATATCTATTTTTAATTTGTTGTGGAACATGATAGAAGATATTGATCAAGTCTAAAATCTGTTAGACTGCTTTCCAGTTTTTTTAGTAGGTTTTAAATACAAAGTTCTTTCCAAGTAATTTGTTTTTGGTTTATTGAATATTGGGCTATTGAGTGTCATTATTCCTAATTCTCCCGTGTAGAATCTATTTAATTGATCTACCTTTCTGTTTTTTAACCAATGTCAGTGGTTTTGTTGATTGCTCCTTCATAAGACAGTTTGGAGTTTGGCAGTGTTACACCCCTCACATCTCTACATTTTTTCATTATTCCCCTTGATATTACAGATCTTTTGTTTTTCCAAATGAATTTTGTTATGATTTTATCCAATTCTATAAAGTATCATATTGGTAGTTTCGTTGATTTAGCATTAAGGATATAAATTCACTTTGGCAGTATTCTTATTTTTATTATATTGGCATCACCCATCTCTGGGCACTCTTTTAGCACTTGAAGTGTGTGGAGTTTTCAGAGATGACTACACCTCTGGTGTGAGGGGTTGCTGAGCCCTTTTTAAGGCTCCTCATCCACCTTTGGTATCAATCTTTTACCCAACTCTAACCTGTGTCTCCAAGACGCTATAGCACCAAATGCCAGCAAAACCTTTACAACAGATAGTTTAAACCAGGTTGAGGGTAACCAACAGGCCTTGAATGAGGGGATGTCCACCCCAAACATGTGAAAACTTCCCTGGGGGATGGGCAGATAAGAATAATTCATTCCAACATCCACAAAGGTGGTTGAGGCAAACCTTATGAAATATTTAGAGCTTGGTCAGGCATAAAAGACAAGGTCTTCTATTCCATCCCAGGGCATTGCCAGTTGTCTTGACTTTTTCCTACCTGCAAGACTTGTATGACTCTGGAAGGAAAAGTGAGGCTGATGACTTTGTGAAACTCTGCCTCACTTAAATCTAATTCATGAGCAAGTCAAAACATCACTCTTGTGATGTCATTGATACTCCTCCAAAACAAAGGATGAACAAAACCAGCTTTTGGAATTGTTCTTTATTTCCTTAGGGAGTATTTTGTAATTTAATACATGAAAGCACTGAGTATGTTTTGTTAGATTAACCCCAAATATTTTAGGCAGTTTGTTATTTTGTTTGTTATATTTGTTTATTAGGCATTTCTGTTATTGCCTCATGAATTTGATTATTATTAATTTAAATGTCATTGATTTTTTTAGGTTATTTTGTAGCCTACAACTTTGTTGAAGTTATTTAATTGTCTTAATTAATGTCTTTGCTAGTCTTCTAGGATTTTCTAAGTTAGCCATCATGTTATCAGCAAATTGGGGTTATTTTGCCCTCTCTTTGCATATCTTACACTTTTAATTTCTTTCTTTTATTTTTTCTTCTCATTTCTTTCCCTCTATTTGTAGTGTTAACATTTCTAGAAAATATAACAAATAAGAGTGAGAGATTGGGCATCCAATTTATTTTGCTCCTATATTGATTGGGAAACCTAGTGGATCTCTTGCATATGATGTTCACTTTTGATTTTGGATAGATGCTAATCATATTTTCAAAATAAAATTCCTCTATTCTCATACTTTTGAAGGATTAAAAAAAGAATATAGACTATTATGTTTCATTAAATACTTTTTCTGCCTCTTTTGAGAGGATTTATGGTTTTATATGTTTTAAAAGTATTATTAATTATGATGACTATTTCTAATGTTGAAGTATTCTTAATCCCTGGTGAAGTCCAACTTGTTCACATAAATGAGTTCTTAGAAAAATTGTTATATTATCTTTAACAGGATTTCACTTAAATAATTGGATCAATTTTCATTAATGTTTTATAGATCTCTTTCTTAAAAATTTGAGTGTGTAAAAAATTTCAAACTCTGCAGTAACTGGTTAATTCCTCTTAGGCCTTATACCTGGAAATGAAGTAAGCAATGCTAGGTGAATGGTACCTTGACAATATAATCCAATTAGTTAGGTTTTTTCCATTTGTACACTTATTTATCAAGCTAAGATATGTATTATCTAACATGCACATGCCACTTACAAATTTGTAGTCAATAAATATTTGTTTTTAATATTATATTTTATTTTCTCCTAATTATACTTTTTAACATTCATTTTCTAAAATGTTGAATTTCAAATTCCCTTTCTCCTTCCCTGTATTTCACCTTTTCTGAGATGGTAAACAATTTGATCAAGTTTTTACATGTGGGATCATGCAGAACATATTTTAAAATGAAGATAATAAAGTGAAAAACTATGTTTTGATCTTCATTCAGATTACTTGAGTTCTTTATCTGGAGGCAGAGAGCATACTTCATCATGAGTCCTTTGGAATTATCTTGGATCATCATTTTGCTGAAAATAATTAAGACATTCATAGTGGATCATTGTACAATATTGCTGTTACTGTGTACAGTGTTCCCCTAGTTATGTGCTCACTTCACTTTGCATCAGTTCACGTAGACTTTTCCAGGTTTTTCTGAAATCATACTTCTAAGTGCTGGGAATGCAAAGAAAGGTGAGATAATTCTAGTTCTTAAAATTTACAAACTCATAATCCAGTAGGGAAGACACACACAAATAACTACAAACTATACAGGATAAATTTGAAGTAATCAATAGAAGAAAGGCACTTGAATTAAAAGAGATGCTCAAGGCTTCTTGTAGAAGGCAGGATTCGAAGGTAGAGATAAGGAAGGAGAATATTCTAGGCATGGGGGACAGCCAGTGAAAATGCCTGGATTCAGTAGATGGAGTGTCTTATTCAAGGACTGACAAAGAGGACATTGCCCCTGGATCACACAGTATATGGAAAAATATAATGTGTAAGAGTACTTGGGATAGTGTGAATGGGAGGTATATTATGCAGGTTTTTGAATGATGGAGGATTTTATATTTGATCCTAGAGATAATTGGGAGCCATTGGAGTCTGTTGAATATGTGTTGAAGGTTTGGTAGCATCCTCTTAGTTCAAGTTAGAAGTTGGGGGAAAATGAGGCATTTGCAAGTCATTGAATAGTTAACAAAAGAGAAGGTTTTCTTTGCCTTAACAGCAAGAGTATACAACAAAGATACAATTACATTTAGCTGTTTCTATCTGGAAACTGCATGTTCTCAGTTAGGTAATCAGGATATGGTGACTAGAGTAGTCTCAGGCATCCATCAAGTCTGAGAGGTACCAGTTGCACACTGCTGGGACTTTTTGAACCCCAAGACCAGGAAGCTGGAGTTAGAGAATTAGAGGATTTTTGCATTAGAGAATCTGAGGTCAATCTGTTTTCATGAGAAGAGGAAGCTGCCAGGGTCAGGGAAGTCAGAGACATTGTAAAAAGAAACACTGGGGTCCTCTCACAGTGGGTTACATGGTTGGTTATGGTTGTTGTCCTTAATATGCAAAAAGAACCAAAATGATATCACTGGTGATGTCTTCTGTCCCATTCATTAATGGGATTTAAGTGAGGCACAGTTGTACAAAGTTGTTCTTGCTTTCAAATTTTCTTCCATTTTTTTCATTCTTTTGAATTTGTTTTATTGTTTCCTGCTATCTTATGAAGTCATTAGATTCCATTTGTCCAGTTATAATTTTTAGGGAGCTATTTTCTACTTGTGCTTACTTTCATAAGGAGTTATTTTCCTGCTTGAAGTATTGTATTTCCTTTTTAAAGAAACTATTTTCTTCATTAAGTTTTTGTTCCAAACTTTTGATTTTTTTCCCTATCATTTTCTTTTCCAATTTTTCTTCAAAGTCTCTTATTTTTTTGTCCTTTTTTGGAGTACTTCCAAGAGTTAGTTTTTGATTTGACATCCTTTCTCGTTTTCCTTTGATGCTACATACATTTTTGTTTTTGCATTACTGTCTTCTAAGATAACATTTTGATCATTTCTCTTGCTGAAATATTTTTCTAGCATTAGACTTTTTGTCTGTCTTTTGCTCACTATAGAACCCTTGATATTTTTTTCCCTTGATTTTGTCTATATGCTGAAGCTTAGTCCCATTCCTGGGGCTGTGATAATGAGATTAAACCTACCCTGCCCATTTTTAGATTTAATCACCAAAGGTGTAAATACCACCACTTAATTCACAAGTGGGGAAGTCTGTAACCTATATGTGTGAAAGTGGGTGATAAATCAGAATTTACTGACTGCCCCCGGGCAGTCCTAAGCAAAGCTTTTGTTGTGATTGGACATGTAAACTAGAGAAAGGCACAGGAAGTGATGCAAAAGAAGTGCCTTTAAAAGGGAGTGACAACTTCCTGTAAGTCAATTTTTGTTCATTCTTGGAGTTGGAGTTGGAGACTCTGCTTGCTGGACCTGAGACCTTGGTGAGACTGTTCTTCAAAATCTCCCTTAGAACTACATGTGGTGAGTGTAAAGACTGACCCTTCCTGGATTTCTCTGAAGGAACTCTCCTTTTAAGAGAGGCTTCTTGACTGAAGCTTTTGCTTCATTCATTCCCAGCCATAGGCCCTTGGCCTGAGGCTGAGCCCTCTCTGACTAAGGATTAATTTGCCCTGCCTGTGTTGAGCCAGAGGCCAGAGCAAATTATTTAATGTGTTAGGTTAATTATCTTACCTTATTCTCTCTCTGATTTTCTTACCTTCACTCTCCTCATTTGTAAATAAATTACCATAAAAGTCATTTTGACTTGAGGTTTTTTTTTTGGTTTTGGTTTTTTTTTTTTTTTACTATCAGGAGTTGATATTTATTCACCACCCCTTTTTAATATTCACTCAACCAAACCCTAATTTATCCCCTTTACAGGGTGTGTGTGTGGGGGAATTGCTCTTCTATTATGTTTGGGATCAGCTCAGCTGTCTCAGTCCCAGACTGAGCACTCTGCAGAAGTGGCCTGGTTGTCCAACTGTGGGGAGGTTTGTAACTGTTCAGTTTGGATCATGTTCATGCTGGATTAAGTTGGGTTCTGCCCAGTCCCTTCAAGGCTGGACATCATTTGGCCGAGTTCTTCCCACTGCTGCCTATTCTGTCTTGCTTTGGTTTCTGCTCTTTTTTGCTGAGGCTGGATTGAGCCAGTTGTGTTCTTTCCCCTGTACCTGAACTATATTTCATCCAAGTTTTGCCTGTTCCATGCTTGTTCAGTGCTCTCTTGGTGTCTCACCATATTGCTCTTGGCCAGAGTACTGCTTTACCCTTTCTATTGGTTCTATTGCTCCAGGATTTATTTTGAAGTATTATTGTTCTTCTGTGGTCATCTGGAGAGTGGTTGGTGGGCTTTGAATGTTTCTTATTCCACTGTCTTGGCAAATGGAAGTCAATTCCTCACCTATGGCTTTCAATAAACAAAGACCTATTAAAATCCTTACCTATTTTCTTAGAATCAATACTGCATATTGGTTCCAAGGCTGAAGAATAGTAAAGGCAGGCAATGGGGGTTAAGTCACTTGCCCAGGGTCACACAGCTAGAAAGTGTGTTATGTCATATTTGAACCCAGGACCTCTGATCTCTATCCACTGAGCCTGGCCTCACTTTCTTCCAGAATCATTGAAGTCCAGTGGCAGAACAAAAGTCAAGATGAGTGGTGATGGCTCAGGATGCAGTGAATGACATTGGCTTCTTTGATGTCTGACCAAATTCTAAGAGATCCATACTTCCACCAACTTCAGGACTATTCACAAATTGTTCTCATGTCCCTCTTCTGCTGAGAAAAGTTTTCACATGGTTAAGGCAGAATTTCCCTTAACTCACTGATGGGTTTGGGGCCTGTTGGTTGCTCCTCACCTGGTTTAGCCCATCTTCCAAGATGGTTTACCAGAGTTTGGTTGCTGTGCATACTACAGCTTCTTGGGGACACAGGTTGAGTGAAAGGTGGATATGAAAGAAGGATGAGCAGTCCTGAAAAGGGCATAGGAAGCCCTCACACCAAACATACCCAGCTTCCCTGAATACTCCATACAACCCAGGATATATGGTTAGATCAGTGCTTCAGGAAGATCTCTTTGAAAGCTGAGTGGAGGATGTTCTGGAGTGGCAGCAGACCAACCAGTGGGATATTGCATTATTCCAGGTGTTGAAGAGATGAAGATCCATACTAGGGCCATATGGCAAGTGAATAGACATGAGCTAACAAAATATTCACTGGGGAAAAGCTTAAACTCAAGACTTTGTGATGCCACGGCTAGCACTAGATTCATTATGTCACCCTATTTAAGGTTTAGAGTATCTAACATATTGGGTTTCTTATGTATCTCTGAGGCAAAATTTGAACTCAGGTCTTTGTGACTTCAAGGCTAGGACTCTATCCACCTAGCTGTCATAGAGATATAAATATTGATGATCTAAAGATACAGATACATACTTTTTCTATAGTAGAAAATTGATTAAACAACAGTATTAATTAAATTACTCAAAATATAGCAAAAAAAGTTCAAGTGTTACAGTGGATAGAGGGCTGAACTTGGATCCAGAAAGTTCAAATCCTACCTCAAATACAAGCGGTGTCACCTTAGCAAGTCATTTAACCTCTCTCAATCTACCTCAATTCCTTTATCTATATAATGGGATAATAATAGTATTTATCTCCCAGGAGTGTAGTGTAGATAAATATTTGTAAATGTGCTCTGTAAATGTTAAAGAGCTACATACATGCTAGCTATTACCAATATAATGTGTAGAGTAATTTTAAAATAAATTTACACAGTTATTTATAAATTAGTAATTTCCCTCAATATGTTTAAGTTCATTATTCAATATATATGCGTTTATTAAGCACCTACTATATGGAAGGTATTATGGCATATAAAAGATGATTATTGTATCATAATAATGATTATAAATCAAATGTACTATAAAAAAATATAATTATATAATATTAGTTACATATAATATTTTATATAATACATCATTATAATCACTTATAAATCAAATAATTATTGTAAATCAAATAATCATTATAAAAAAATGAAAACGTGTCACAGTGGGGCTTGGCAGAGAGAGAATATGGTGTATATGTATAGAATACTATCAGTCCAAAGGAGAGATCACCACAAAGAAACTCTGGAGAAGAAAGCTCACTTTTAGCTCTTATCAGTCAGAGTTTACACTGGATTTATTTCTGAGACCCAAGTAGAAGTGACTGAGCTTGCCTTCATAGATTTCAAAGCCATCAAAAGAAGGTAATGTGCTGGACAGTTAAATTTTCAGTGTGAGCATTTATCTCTTGGCAATCGCTCTAAATCAGGGCTTAATTTGTTGTTAATTAATTATTCAAACTCAAGAAAGCGTTAATATTGCAGAGTAAACTTAAAAAGGTGTGCATACACATTTGTTTGTTTGTTTCCGGGAAAGCCCGGTGGTTAAACATTTTACCAGCACACTGGTGAGAGCTCCACTGGAGAGTGCAGTAGACAGCAGAGCAGGGAATCAAGTCATCACCATATTGGATGCCTGATGATTGGAGGCTAATAATAATGATAATGATAATAATAATAATTGGCATTTATATAATGCTTTAAAGTTTTCAAAGTACTTTGCATGAGCCTCACAACACCTCTGCTTCTGGGTTATATATTTGTTCTGATGTTACCTTGGGCTTTGGTGAGGCTTGGCATTAAAAGATCCCTGAAAGTAGGGTTTTCGCTAGCTGCCTGCTCTGATCAGAGAGAAGGAATCAATTTGCCTCCTTAGCTCTCCTAATTAGCTCTGGAGTATAGCTTCCCCTGGCAGTTCTCTGCCTCTTTTTGCATGGTCAGAATGGAAAAGCCCCTCCATGTTCTGGCTGAAAAGAGACCAAAAAACATGATGTCATGCACTTTTAAATTTCCCCCGTGACTGCCTTTTTTCTAATCAGGAAAAGGTTACTCTGGTGACCGTGCTTGTATGTCACTCCAACTCTTTCACTCTTCTTTGCCCCCCTTCCTTCATTATCAATGCTTCATTTGCATTGTGAGAGGTTTCTCTGCCAAGCAGGGTCCCTGGACTTTATATAAGCTGCTCTTGCTCTCTGTTGCCTTTTTTTGGAGGTAGGTGTCAGCTGTATCTTTCCCTTTCTGCTCCTCTAACCATAATGTGTGTGTGTGTGTGTGTGTGTGTGTGTGTGTGTGTGTGTGTATGCTAGGTGTCCCAAAAGTCTGAATTTTAATCTGAAATAATTTAATGATTTTTTCATATGAAACAGGCTAAAAATGAATTTTCCCATGCCTCCTTTCTGATCTGTGTTTATGGAAAGACACGCTTTAGACTCTCTTTAACTTTCAAGACTTTAGACTCTCAAGGCCACCTGTCCTATGCTTTTTCAATACAGGATAATTAAAGTGCATTCTAATTTGTTCTGCATTCAGTTCCTCAGGTCCAGGCTTCTTTTGGCTAGTGCATGTTAAATTGTAATTTTGGTTGAGAATGTTTCACTGATTTAAATCCCTGGCTAAATTAAAACTGTGGGTGGCGGAGCCAGATAAGCAAATGTAGCTTAATCATTTGATTTAGAGATGCATTTGTGCTTGCCAAAGCACTTTTGGAGGACATTAGCAATTTATATAAGGGAGTGAATCCTTTTTTCCTGTTTATTTAAAATTGGGATCTCAATGTTCTTTTTTTGAGGATCTTCTCTCATCTTCCTCTAGGTGTCTTGAATATTTGATACAGTGGAGAGAATGTCAGGCCTGGAACAGAGAAGATCTGAGTTTAAATCCAGCCCCAGACACTAGTCTTACTAGTTATAATAGTTGTGTGACCCTTGGGCAAGTTGCTTAATTAAGTCTAAGTTTCCTCAGCTGTAAAATGGGAATAATAAATAACAGCTCCCAAATCAAATGAAATGATATTTGTAAATGCCTGGCACATAGTAGGCACTTAATAATTGCTTATTTTGTCCTTTTCTTTTCTGTAAGCCTTTCCTTAAAGGCCTGACTTTGAAGCTAAGGCACTACCTCCATCAATTAAAGTGACCTTTGCTTCTACAGGACCATTTAAAACAGGATCCATTTACTTGATTTACCTGATCTCCCCAGTAAGCACCCATCTACTTAAAACTTTGAGTACTTTGTAGGAAGGGGACTTTTAAAAATTCAAAGCAATAGCTCAGTGGATTGAGAGCCAGGCCTAGAGATAGGAAGTCCTGGGTTTAAATGTGACCCCATATACTTCCTAGCTGTGTGACCCTGGGCAAGTCACTTAACCCCGTTGTCTAACCCTTACTGCTCTTCTGCCTTGGAACCAATACACAGTATTGATTCTAAGATGGAAGATAGGGGTTTCAAAAAAAAATTCAAAGCAATTAAAATGATAATGATGGTGTAGTAATTATTATTTTATGCTTCTGACTCTACTCCATTCTGAGAAGCGAATCACCCCCTATATATTCTGAAATATTCACATTTCTTTTGTATTTTTACACTATTGGAATACTTATTATTTTATGCTTATGACTCCTCTCGGTTTTTTGAAAGGAACTGATTCCCTCATCCCCCACCCTTATCTTCTGAAATGCCCATATTTTTGGTATTTTCTCTTGAGGTGATAGTCTATCAAGCCTAAAGAAAACAAGTGTATGAAATTATAAGTAGAAGAAAAACAGCTGTAGCTCCTGAGATATTTCAGGTGTATTGACTATTATATCACATCTATTATGGTGCACAATGCTTTTGAGAGATTTTGTCTAGACTACCTCCTCCTGTAGAGAGGAAAACAAGAGCAAACAGGGCATACCTAACAACCTGGCACTGACCCATTGAAAATAAGAAAATGGTCGGGGAGAATGATCATTTGTCTTTGTTATTAGGAAATAAATCAACCTTTGTTTTTTCCTGGCCAAGCTCTAGGAATGTCATTATTACCAAATAAATTGTGTGGTTACAAATCAATCATGGGACCTTCCCATTTAAATGTGAATCACTCTTAATTGTCTTGATTTTAAACCTGAATCCACAAAACAAATGATTAGATATAGATCATTGGGAGGCTACATCTGGTTTAGACTTTTAAAAATCAAGGGGATTAACAAAAATCAGGTCACAAGCCAAGTTCATCATTCTCTAGCCTTGTTACTTAATGAAGGGGGTGTTGCAGAAGGCTTCTAGCTATCAGGTCATTCAGCAGAAATGTAAAAGGCATCTGATTCTGAAGATGACAAAATGATGCTCTCTTTGCTGTAACAAAAAATACTTTGACAGAATCATCAAAGCCACGGATTAAAATAACTAGTCAGAAACTAAATACCCTGAGAATATAGACGTAAGAAGATCAACTTCTTCTTGGAAAACCTCTCCATAAAGGAGTTTGGGTTATTTGGGAGTTTATATGACCTTTAAAAAACCACAGAGATGGAATCTCTGGGTGGAAATAAGTATTTTATTTATTTATTTTTTTTTTTTACTGACCAACTGAGTTCACAATGATAATTTTAGATATGGGGTTTGTATGTGAAAAAGTCTGTTTTATTAGGACAGTTATAAATAATACAACCTCCGTTTTGCATGCACAATAGTACTTCATTTGTAGACTATTTTAGGGTTTTCTCTCTTTGGGGATTCCTTCCTTTCTCTTTCTTTCTGTCTTTCTTTTCTAGGTCTTTTTGCCACCACCACCCCCTTCCCAGTTTCTCACACTTTCACTCTTCTGTGGCCTCTCTCCCACCTCTGACCTCTTTCCCAGTTTTCACCCTTGCTTTAACAATTGATTTATGATGGGCCCATGGAAGGGTCAAGCCCACTTTTACGGTTTGCCTCAAATATTTCTTTTAGGATGATCATCACAAGTGTATCCAATCAGTGCTAAGCAGTTTTCTCAAGAAACAAAGTATTTCCATCTCTGCTCATCCTTTGCTCTACAGGAAAGTACTTCATCAAAGAAGTTACCTTAGGAACTTTCACAGAAAATGAAACATATAACAGAGTCAGGATTTATCATCTGCCTGTCTTTCAAACTAAGATAACCTGTGAAAGGGTATAGTTCAATGAGGGGAAGGATGGGGGGAGAGGAGAACCTCACAGAATAATTCAAAGCCGTAAATATTTCTTTGACTAAAAGTCAATTTTTCTTTCCATTTGCCAGTTATGGCATTTTCTAGGGTGTTTGGGGACCTTTGTTTTACTTGTATTTCCATTTAGTACTATCTAAATACTTTAAATTATGCTCAACTCTGGGATTTAAAAAATATTTTAGTTAACACATGAATTATATATGCATGTACATGTGTATACATATATACACACATACATACATACATGACATATATTTCTGGTTCTGAAGAGAGAGAGCATAATTTCACATTGCAAAAGGAGAGTCCCAATGGGCTCCTATTTATTTTTTTTGTAAAGAACTTTAAAATGAAGACCAAATTACTCTGGAAAATTGGAGTATTTTATCCCTAGATTCCTGGTTTAAAAGTCAATACATCTGAATGTTTTTACTTTGATCTTAAAATCTACATTTTCTGGAGAAACTTGCCATCTAAATATACCCTTAAGTTAAATAATAGCAGATGATAACCGTAAGTTAAATGATACCAGAAGAAGCATGGTATTGCAGAAGGAATGCTGACTCAGGAAACTTGTGTTCAAATCCTATTTCTGGTATTTAACTAGCAATATGATTGTGGACAAGTCAATTAATCTCTCTGAGCCAAAAGTTTTCTTAGCTGTAAAATGATAATGAGATTATTTGTTTTGTTAAACTGTAACTGAAGTTATTCCTATCTATATTTGCTCAGCTTCCTGGGCCTTCTTCTCTAGTAGATCTGTGATCTTATTGATTAAAAAGTTCCCACTGATGATACTGTCCATTACCCAACAACGCTTCCTGTCCTGTGTGACTTGTCAATGTTCTCTACAGGTTTTTGCTGCCATTTAACAACCTGTTCTCTGGAAAAAATATACTCGATATACTTTTTAAAATATTTTATTTTTAGATAGGCTTTTGATTTTAGTTTGCATCATTGACATTTTTTCTATCACTTTTAAAATTCTACATAATGAATAAAGCAATAAATCAAGCCCTTATTTCTAATATCTCTAATTTCCAATGTTCTTGCTGAAAGCCTAACATTCAGTCAGTAAGAGCTGATCCTCCTATAAGTTTCCTATAGGTGTTTTTTTCTGCATGCCAGAGGCCTTTTTTGTTTTTTCCTGATATCTTTTTTTTTTTTTTTTAAACCCTTACCTTCTGCCTTAGAATCAATACTGGGTATTGGTTCCAAGGCAGAAGAGCAATAAGGGTTAGGCAATGGGGGTTAAGTGATTTATCCAGGGTCACATAGTTAGGAAGTATGTAAGACCAGATTTAAACCCAGGACCTTCCATCTCTAGGCCTGGCTCTCCATCCACTGAGTTACCTAGCTGCCCCCTTCTCCCAATATTTTGAGAGCAATCGAGAAGCACTCAATCTACCTGCCATCCCTCACTTTCGTCATGTGATGGGCTCATTTTTTTTCTGGTGACAGAAATCCTTGATGACATCTTTTTTTCTGCAATTTTACTTCAAATTTTCTCATTGGTTATATATTGCAATCTGTTCATATCTGTCACCAGTCTTGCCATTTTCTTCTATGTGATATTAATTTATATTAATTTAATTTATTTAGAGACAGTTGTATTCTGTATCACTGACATCTAACAGCATTTGTAGAATGTTAGTATTAAAAAGATGGCTCTTTATTTTCATAGGAAATTTGAGGTTAGTAAGTAGCTCTGTAGTTTCCTAAAGGCAATACAACCTTCTCTATTCCTCCTGTTCAACTCTGAAACAAGATTATTTTCCATCTGTTTGTCCCTGACAGATTATCAATTAATCACTGGATTAC
Organism: Gracilinanus agilis; assembly: GCF_016433145.1. Taxonomy (NCBI): domain Eukaryota; kingdom Metazoa; phylum Chordata; class Mammalia; order Didelphimorphia; family Didelphidae; genus Gracilinanus; species Gracilinanus agilis. Next base: position 266,986,019 of record NC_058130.1, on the reverse strand, counting down.
ATAAATTATTTATCTAAATTTAGGGTTCTTAAACCTTTTTTTTGTGTCATACTCCTCTTTGGCAGTTGTAAGGATGGGATTTGTACAAGGGGGATGGGACAAAAGGAGCCAGAGAAGGTAATTTCTGACAGTTGCTGACAGTTGAGACCAGAGAGAATTCTGGGAATTTCTCAGAGGAAGAAGAAAGGAGAGGTCTTCGTGCGGAAGAATGAGAGAGGGAAAAGGTGGACATCCCAGCTCATATCCAGTCCTTAGGGCTTCCTGAGGATCTTTCTTTGGAAACTGAAACTCTGATTCCCTGATCAAAGCCATTCAATTGCATCTCACCCATCAAGACTTCAACAATAGAGTTAGATAAGTTTTTGGACTCCATTTTGGGAGCAATCCCTTAGTCTCCTTCTCCCATTACCCATTACCCAACCTTGCTGAGAGACTCCCTTTCAGTCAAAACTTACAATTATAGAAAAGGATAGAAGCAGAAAACTAGAAACAGAAGGAGAAGGGGTGGGGGAAGAAGCTTTGGAGTGGGAACCCCAAAGGTTCCCTCCTAAGTGACAGACCCCATAGAAATAGAGAAGAGGGCACCCTAAAATCCCTCTGCTCTTCACCCCTTTCCTCAATCTCTAAATTGCAAATAATAAAAGCCATTCAATAGTCAGATAGCTTTCCAGAGTGCCTGAGAGATGAGGGAGAGGGGAACCACAGCTTAGTCTGGCTGCCTCCATCTTGAAGTTGGACCACCTGTTGTGAAATTAACTAATTGGGGGGAGGTTTGTGTGAACCCTGTTCTTATTCAGAATTGGATTGGGGTACCACATACCTCGTCTTATAGGGAATTCTTGCCCCCAACTCCTGTGGGGTGGCATGACCATCCAGGTACCCAGTTTTGGGGTGACACCCCCTTAAAGTCTCCCAGTATATATTTGGCCCCAGGGGAGAACTGGAAGAGAGACTCACCATATAGACTTTCTCTATATCGTTTCTATCAAACATTCCTTGATTGGCTCCTTTAATTATTACACAACCTGATGAAACTTATGGATCCCTTCCCAGAATAATTTTTTAATTGTATAGAATAAAAGACACAGGATTATACAGAAAATTAATTCCTTTAAAATGCAGTTATCAGAATATTTAAAAAAGCAAACAAACCCATGGTTTCCAGATTAAGAATTCCTGTACATACTGTAATCTGGAAAATAGACATTTTTCATTCACTTGGTCTTGAGTGATTACAGATCCCTTCCAGAAAAGCCTGCAGTGTTTTGGGACTTGATGCTCTAAGGTCCATGTCATCTATGAAACTTTATCAACCATCAATAATCCCTCTTAAGTTTGTACTCTAAGTTAGTTCTCTAACACATTGAGGAGCATCTTAGAAAAGTGCACATATTTCTGTTTTACTATTCTGATATTTTTTTAAAAATGCTTTTTATTTTTTATTTTATTTTTTAACCATTTATTAATATTCATTTTTAACATGGTTACATGATTCATGCCCCTACTTTCCCCTTCACCCCCCGCAATTCCCCCACCTATGGCCGATGCACATTTCCACTGGTTTTAACATGTGTCATTGATCAAGACCTATTTCCAAATTGTTGTTAGTTGCATTGGTGTGGTAGTTTCTAGTCTACATCCCCAATCATGTCCACCTCAACCCATGCGTTCAAGCAATTGTTTTTCTTATATGTTTCCTCTCCTGCAGTCCTTCCTCTGAATGTGGGTAGCGTTCTTTACCATAAATCCCTCATAGCTGTCCTGTGTCATTGCATTGTTGCTGGTACAGAAGTCCATTGTATTCGATTTTACCATAGTATATCAGTCTCTGTGTACAGTGTTCTTCTGGCTCTTCTCCTTTTGTTCTGCATCAATTCCTGGAGTTCTTTCCAGTTCATGTGGAATTCCTCCAGTTTATTATTCCTTTTAGCACAATAGTATTCCATCACCAGCATATACCACAATTTGTTCAGCCATTCCCCAACTGAAGGACATACCCTCATTTTCTAGTTTTTTGCCACCACAAAAAGCGCAGCTATAAATATTTTCATACAAGTCTGTTTATCTATGATCTCTTTGGGGTACAAACCCAACAATGGTATGGCTGTATTCTCCTGATATTTACCACCACCATTATTTATGTTGTTTCTTCTTTAGAGGAATCTTGAATTATCTTGATATTTGTATGGGAGGTATTTTGTTACAAATTATTCTTTAAAGCCACACTTTGCTTTATTGAATCAAATCCTTTTTTAAAAAATCAACAAAATACAGGTTCTGGTAGGTGACAACAATGAATTCCCCAAAATAGTCTCAGTTTTTCTAATTCACATTGCATTGGACTGATACTGATTACATATTTTATGTAATTATGTAATTATGATTTTAGAGGATTCATTTTTTGCACTTATTGGGATCAAGTTGAAATAAAACATTCTCTATATTTTTCAGTAAAATGGCAAGGATATGCTCCATTATTGACTATTACTTGCAAAAGTCTGTTTATAACTAATGCCTTTATTGAGGATGCCCTCACTTTGTATATAGATGACTCATAATGTTTTTGAGTGATGGGACAGACATATAGGTTGGTAGTTATTGAAGTTCTCTCAAGAACCTTTAAAATTTTTTGTATGTTAACAAATTCTGAAAATATCCCCCCCCTCCATGATTTTGATATCTTTGTTCATTGCATATTCCTGCAACATATATCTTCTATTGGTCTCTCAAAATTGTGTTGCCTCCAGTGTAGCATTTTTTATTTTTAGTACCATCTCTAGCTCCTCTATCAGTATATCTAAAATTGTAAGTTAGACTGCAATTGTGATGGTGCCGCTGTCTTTGATGGAGACAGTAATTTATTAAAGTGCTTCTCCCCCATCCCCTGTCAAATCTTTTCCATTTTTCTTTGTCTGTAATCTTATTTTTATCTTCAACTGCCCTTAGGATGGCTTTACTTAGTTGGAAAGATTGCCAAGCTTTCTCTAAACTCTTTTTCTATTGCTTCTTTCTGATTTATGAGACATCATTCATGATTTTCTGTCATCTTTATACATAAGATTTTACAAATGATTATATTCTAATCTAGCATTGTCTTTGTTGGTCATCATTCTCCATTTGGAAAGTAAGCCAGATGTTTTGTTCTGGGTACTGTTTGTATTCTTGTTATAAGCAGTTAACTTATACTGGTTAAAATTTTGGGGTGAAATTCTTATAGTGGGTGTCATGTCATTTCAGTTATGTATACATTTTCCATTTGGGGTTTTCAATTAATATTTTAATAGTTTTAATTTCACACAATATAGATCCTTTTCTCATTATTATTCTTTCTTTCTTATTTCTAAACCAATTCTGATCTCAGCTCTGATAAGTCCAACATCTGATTATACATAGCCATCTGACTTGGGGATAATTTCCAAGTCAATAACAAGTCTGTTCTTGTCCATTAAAATATAATCAAATTTATTCTTTATAGTATTATTTGGTATTTACCTTGTCCTTCACCTATCAGTTATTTTTCTTGAAGAAAATGTTCTCAAAATTAAAAAAAAAAGAATTTCCATAATATGAGTCTTTAGCCTCTTTCATTCTTTCTTCCCAAGCCATGCTTTCATATGTATTTTTTGCCAATTTCATTTCTTCCCACTTCTGTGTTGAAGTCATACTATCTCAATGCATATTGCTAGATATGGAGGTTTTTACCAAATTTTTCAAAGAATTTCTCTACCACTTCATCTTCAGCCATCTGTGTCAGTATATAAACTTCAGTTACTACGTTTTTATGATCTTTTTTTGTAAACATTTAATATTAGAACTGCAAAACATGATGACTAAATATTCTATGAAATAATGTTCTTTGTTGCCTTTGAGAGTACAATAAAAACCCACCCTACCAGCTCCCTTGTCTTTCTCTCCAAGGACAACTTGTGAGCTATTTTTCCATTTAGCCATTCATCTGATTTCATTTCTATCAAGAATGTGAAGACTGATAAGATTGAGCTCCTCTTACAGTTTGTCTTCTTACTGGTCATTGGTCAAGGATCTCACATTTGAAATTAAATGAAAGCTTATTGACTATTTTAAATGTCTGTGATTTTTAACATCATCTGTTCTCTTTCTCTATAATGTGCCAGTATCACTGCAGAAAGAGAATGGGAATGTGCTTGGGCTCAGGGCTGTTTCTTATTTTTCTTTGTTTCATTAGTTACCATAGCTAAAACAATTCATCACTGATTGACTAGCCAAGATATGTCTTCATGTTATTAGCTAGGTTGGTGTTCAGAAAACAGACTCAATCCTAACTTATTGATCTTTTTTTTCTTTCTTCCCAGCCATTAAAATTGTGATTTATTATTCTGACATTTTTAATAGGGCAAGATATGTAGGTTTTGTGCTAATGCTTTCTAGCTTCCATGCTGTCTTTGATGGCTACCAGAGTGCAAAACTTGTCAAGATAACCATACTGCCTGGTCATAAGTAAAAAGCCTGACTCTACCGAATGGACACACCACCCACATTTGAGCTATTTCACACCTACTCCAAAGCAGTACATTAATTTTCCCATTGCACCTTTTTTCCTCCTTTCATGTGAAACTATATGTTCCCTCTTAATTAAGTGTTGTTATTTTCTTAATGTGAGAATTGGCTTTACTCCAAGAACCAAAAGGGGTATGAACTGAGAAGGGGGGATGGGGTGGGTAACACTAACAGTCAGTTTGACCTTGGACAAAACATTTAGCCTCTGTGAACTGTCAGCTTCCTCCCCATCAAAAGGAGGTAGGGATAAGTGATAGATGAATATCAGGCTTCAGATGTTAAATGATAAATTCATCAATCTGACCACATAGGAACTATTGAACCAATCAGTGAAAAGAATCCAAATTGAAATGATCTATGACCTATTTTTTACTTTATAGTCCTTGCCGTCATGGATGTGTAAGAATAAAGGGATATGAGGGGAGTATGGGGGGGAGGATGAGGACATGTGTACCCACCATCAAATTAATATTCATACCTTTGGATCCTGGCTGGTATCCAACAGAGTATTTGCCTATTGATAAATAGAAACTTGGGAGGGGGTAGAATAAAGGGGTTCAAAATGAGCTTATGGTATAAATTCCTTCCTGAAATTAAAAAACTTGCATTCCATAAAAGTCCTTTCACTGCACTGAGTTGTTTGATTTATGTGGATTTTAGCAGAAATAAGGAAGACATTGTGGACAATCTATAGAAAGATAGTGAAAAACAGTAGAAAAGAAAGGTTAAGGCCCCTTCTATTTTCTATATAGATAGTAGCATCACATACCAGGGAAATACCAACAGCGATGTTTAACGATGTACAATAAATCAGAACCATTTGGTTATAGTGACTTCCTGTATATACATTTGCATATATCTAAGAGAATCTGATATTGATTTGTAAGGAGAGATTTACTCCTTCTCAGTGACAAGCAATTAAATGGAGTTTCCTGGCTAGTCATGCTCTATAAGCCAGGATCTGCTTATGCATTTCTTGGCCATGATACATTTTTATTGGTGAAGACTTCTCCTTATGCATTCTGGATAGGACAGTCTATAAATATGAGAGCTCAGTTTGAGATCTGATCCCTTGTGTTTAGCACTAGACTAATGCAGGGGTGAGATTTAGTTCTGTATTATGGGCCACTCCTCATTTGTGTATTACCTGAGACCTGTACTAATTCATTTGATCCAGTAGGCTACCCTTGGCTTTTAAAACTTTTTTAAATTTTGCCAGCAAAATTTTAAATAGGGAGTAGGGAAAGTTCTTATATTGAATTCTAGGACTAAAATATAGAGTAGGACTTCATTTTCATTTGTGTAAGGGGAAAATAGTGTATTATAGTGAACTCCATTATTTAATAAGCATTTTTTCTTTTTATAAATTTTATTTTTTCAGGTTATGTCTTAATATTATTCCTTAATATTCATTTTCTGATATTTCACAATCCACATTCACTCTTCCTCCCCTCTCTCTCCCCTCCCCAAGAAGAAAGATAATATGATCTAGGTTGTGCATATATACATATTTCCATGTTTTTCATATTGTGAAAGAAGACACGTATTGCTTATATGAAACAAAAATACATGGAAGAAATAAAGTAAAGAGTGGTATGTTTCAATTTGCATTCGGACTCCATCTGTTCCTTTCATGGTGGTGGATAGCCTTTTTTTGTCATGAGCATTGGAATTGTTCTGGATCCTTGCCTTGTTGATACGACAATTATTAATAGTTGATCACTATACATTATTGTTGTCACTGTGTAGGACGTTTTCCTGGTTCTGTTCACTTTACTTTGCATCTCATTTCATATGTCTTTCCAGGTTTTTATCATCTCATTTGTTATTTCTTATGACACAATAGTATTCCATTACAAGCATATATAATAATTTGTTCAGCCATTCCCCAAATGATGGACAATAAATATTTCTTATGTGAACATACCTAGGCACTTCACAATTTTTTTGAGGCTTATCAGAGCTACTAGCATCACTACTTGTACTTTCAGGTCATTACTAATAATTAAATAGTGTTAATGAAATAGAGGAGCACTGCTCTGAAATGAACATAACTTGTTCCAAGTAAGAACTCCAGACACAATGTAGTGACTCATATGCTAAGGCTTCTGAGAGTAAGAATGAGTGTGATTGAGTGAACTGCTGTGGAACATTATACCACTTGGGAAAATGAGGCAGATTTAGCTTGTAATTTAAAAAATTGGTTTTACACATCTTTCTGCTTTATTTTTATTTTTGCCAATTATGTATGCCTTAATTCACATGTGTTAAGATTACATAAAATGAGATTCTATTGTACTGGATTTCAGTGAAGAAGATAGAGATGAGCAAAGTACTTATCTCTTTAGACCAGTGAGACCCAAAGTGGGTGTTACTGGCCCCTGGTGGCTGCTGCAGCGATCCAGGAAGCAGTGATGGCCACAGGTGCATTTATCTTTCCTGTTAATTATTAAAATAAAAAAATTAATTTCCAGCAGGCTAAGTAATATTTTTTTCTGGAAAGGGGGTGGTAGACCAAAGAAGTTTGGGAACCACTGCTTTAGACTATTTTAAGCCCTTATTTTTTGTCTTAGAATCAACATAAAGCATCAGTTCCAAGGCAGAACTACAAGGGCCAGGCAATTGGGGTTAAGTGACTTTCCCAGAGTCACATAGCTAGAAAGTATCTGAAGTCAGACTTGAAACCAGGACCCCTCATCTCCAGGCCCTGGCTCTCCACTGAACCACCTAGCTACTCCTGGACCCTATGCTTTTTAAGTATAGACCTGTAGCTCAAATGTCATGACTTAGAATGAGAGTGACCTAATGAATAAGACTGACAAAATTTCTTTTTCCCAGATCTTATAGACCTGGCATATAGCCTTGGCCTTGGGCCACTTAATGACTATGACTTTTTAAAATTAATCTGTAAAGTAGAGGTAAGGATAGTTGCCAAATGTAGTCTTCGTTCATTTGCTGTCATGGACCAATGCACTCCTTTTTGAGATACCACAAAGGAAGTGTTTAACTTAGCAAACATGCATTAAAACTCTGGCTCAGGTTCTCAAATGCTGTGCTACATGCTGTTAAAGACTTTTAAGAAGTGTAAAATAAGACCTATATTCTCTAAAAACCCAATCTAGTTTGAGGAGTCAAGGGTAAAACATGAATTGACAGTGAAAAATATATATATATATAATTGTGTTATAGTACAGGGAAGACTTTATGAATGAGACAGATAGGACTTGAGCAAGGCTTGACAAGATGAACATGATTGAGAGAGATGGAGAGAAAAAGAGAGGGATTGGGCATTTCAGGTTCTTTTAGTCTCTGTCTCTATTTCCATCTCTCTTTCCTTTTGCCAGTCTCTTTTTTCCTCTATCTATCTTTGTTTCTGTCTCTGTCTCTCTGCCTCAATTTCTCTCTCTGCTTTGTTCAAATTTTTTTCAAAATATTGATAATGTTTGTTGAGTGTTCAGATGTACTAGGAAGCTGTTCTTTGAATATTTGGTAAAATGTATTGCAAAATTAACATAAATGCAAATCAGCACAAAGCATTACTATTTCTTATTCTTTGGAATTAAGACAATGAAAATCTTGCCTAGTGAAAGGATTTCTAAAATACCTGTTCTCTATACATGCTACCAATCTGTTCAAATCTTTCTCCAAAACATACCTTCTCCACGACCATCCCTATGGACCATAGCTATTAACCCTTCTTTCAAATTTTCAAAATTTATCACCTATATTGATCACTAGTGTTATTTGTGCATTCCCTCCTGGCAATCTTGTATTGTATATCAAGTCTCTCAATCCATCTGTAATTCAGTCTTATATCTCTCTGGGGCAGAAAAAGGCTGATTGACTTGCCTGAGGTCATATAACTTGTTCAGTCATAAATCTGACTCTTTGAGACCCCGTTTAGTTTTCCAAAGCACTCTATATACATATATAATCTTATTGATCCTCATAACATCCTGGTTAGGTAGGTAGTAGCATCCATTTTACAGATGAGGTAAACCAGTTTCCAAAAAATGTACATGCCTTGTCTATGGTCCCACTGCTAGTGTCTGAAGCAGGAGAAGAACCCAAATCTTAGTGACTCCAAAGTTCAGCATTCTACCCACTGAACCACACTGTATCACCTGTCTTGATATTTAACACTTGAATGGACATTACATTTTTCATGACTTTCTCTTGTCTCCTCATCTCCATTGCCAGTTCTTTAAGAGCAAGAGCCACGGTTCTGTATACATAGATGGTGTCTAAAATGTTATTAATTTATAAGTCTTATAAAATATTGATAACTATATTAATGTGCAAATATATATCTACACACACATACTTATACGTATAATTAAAATTGACTGAACTGATGTGGAAAATAAATGAACCACTCCAATACAGTTCTGAAACTTTGAAAGAAGGATGTAAGAGCATAATCAACAGAGAAGACTAAGGTCCTTTTCTAATGCTTTGTTTATTTTGATATGGAGATAACCCAAGATTTTTTAATTGTTTTTTTAACATTGTGATCATTTCCTAATCCACTGACTTTCATCCCTTTCAACAACCTTGCATCAAAGAAATAATACAAGTAAAACAAGACAAGAAATTGACAGTATCTGATTATGTATTCTTCATTCCTAACTTATAATCCACCGCCTCTTTGTAAAAGGAAGGAAAAGCATTTCACCAGTATTCTTCTTAAGCCTAGGATGACCTTGAGTTCTCAAGACTGTGCTAACACATTCAAAACAAAACTAACTACTTTGAATATTGGTCTGGACATAATATGCCTGCTGTCTGAGGACCTAGATGAGTTCTTAGAGACTCAACATCACAGACTTGGCTATCAGGAAGTTAAATTTTTCAGCACCTTTTGTTGAGTCCTTTCAGTCATGTCTGTCTCTTCATGATCATATTTGGGGGTTTTCTTGGTTTTCCAGCTCATTTTACAGATGAGGAAACTGAAGCAAACAAGGTTGGGTGACTTTCCCAGGGTTACACAGTTAGTGTCTCCGGATGGATTTGAACTCAGGTCTTCCTGACTCCAGGTCCAGCACTCTATCCACTGCACCACCTCGCTGACCTTTTTAGCCTCAAAAACTATTTTAAAATGTTATATTATGATTACATCTGTAAAATCTATATCATATTGCTTACCCTCAGGGAGGAGGGCAGATTGGGAAGGAAGGAGAGAGTTTGGAACTCAGAATTTAAAAAAATAAATGTCAAATTATTTTTTTACATTTAATTGGGAGAAAATTTAAGAAATTAAAATTGCAAATAAGAAAGGAAGTAAAAAAAGAGTAAAAAAGATATGGTAAAGGGGCAGCTGGGTAGCTCAGTGGATTGAGAGCCATGCCTAGAGACTGGAGGTCCTAGGTTCAAATCCGGCCTCAGACACTTCCCAGCTGTGTGACCCTGGGCAAGTCACTTGACCCCCATTGCCTACCCTTACCACTCTTCCACCTATAAGTCAATACACAGAAATTAAGGGTTTAAAATTTTAAAAAAAAGAGAGAGAAAAAAAAAGATACGGTAAAGCAATAAAGGGACTTATTTACAGGGGCACCATGAATAGTCTTAGACTCAGAGGCAGGAAGTACTGAGTTCAAATCTATCTTCAGACAGTTACCTGCTATGTGAACTTGGACCAGTCACTTTTTTTAATAAGCTTTAAAAAAGTTTTTTTTAAACCCTAATATCTTTTTTATATATCCTTCTATATTAATTTTTATTTGTTACAGGGCTAGGCAATGGGGGTTAAGTGATTTTCCCAGGGTCACACAGCTAGGAAGTGTCTGAGGCCAGATTAAAACTTTGGACCTCCTGTCTCTAGGCCTGGCTCTAGGCCTGGCTCTCAATCCACTGAGCCATCCAGCTGCCCCCTGGACCAGTCACTTAATCCTCTCTATGCCTTGTTTTCCTCATCTGTAAAATGAGATAATAGTATTTACATCCCATGGTTGTTGAGAAGATCTGATGAGATAATATATGAAAAGTTCCTTTCAAAACTAAAAATGTTTTATATAGTATATTTATGTCAGTTATCATTAATTAATTTTATATGGCAATCTGATTCAACTGGCTATGGATTAAAGCACTATGCAGTTCAATTGAATAACTGTCTGACTTGATCATTAAACCAACAGAAATAACTCAGTATGGTGTCATGGAAGGAATGATGCTAAATTTAGAACCAGAGGATCTGAATTCATGCTTTTGTTCTGCTTAATATCTGCCTGACCTTGGCCAGATCACTTGACTTTTCTGGGTCTCAGTTTTCTCACTTGAAAAATGAGGAAGTTTTTGTTTTAAATCAAAGATTCTTAAGCCCTGAGTCTATGAAATTAAAAACATTTCATAAAATTTTTAAAAAATTTCATAAAAAAGTTCAGTGGATAGAGAGCCAGGTCTGGAGATGGGAATCCAGGGTCCAAATCTGGTCTCCAATATTTCCTAGCTATGCCTAGGCCTTACTATTCTTCTGCCTTGGAACCAATAGACAGTATTGATTCTAAGATGAAAAGTAAGGGTTTAACTTAACATTTTTTTAACTTAACATTTTTTTTAAAATAAAGGAGCTAGTTAGCCCAGTTGCTAGAGTACCAGACCTAGAGTTGGGAGGACCTGGGTTCAAATATGATCTCAAACATTTCCTAGCTATGTGACCTTGAGGAAGATACTTAACCCTCATTGCCTAGCCCTTACCACTCTTCTGCCTTGGAATCAATACATAGTATTGATTCTAAGATGAAAGGTAAGGGTTAAAAAAATTTTTTTTAATAAATTGGAGGAGCTAGTTAGCTTGGTTGGTAGAGCACCAGGTTTGGAGTTGGGAGGATCTAGGTTCAAATATGATTGCAAACACTTTGCCCTTCTGCTTTAGAGTTGTTACTAAGACTGTTAAAATGGTAAAATTCTAAGGGGCAGCTGGGTAGCTCAATGTATTGAGAGCCAGGCCTAGAGATGGGAAGTCTTGGTTCAAATCTGGCCTCAGATACTTCCTAGCTATGTGACCCTGGGCAAGTCACTTGACCCCCATTGCCTAGACCTTACTGCTCTTCTGCCTTGGAACCAATACACAGTATTGACTCTAAAATGGAAGGTAAGGGTTTTAAAAATATGGTAAAATTCTTCTAAGAAGAAACCAACCTACAGGCTTCACCAAGAATGGTAGAGAGGTCCACAATTCTAAAAAGGTCACCTGGGTTAGATGACTTCTAAATTAACTTCTAAATCAAGGCTCCTATGAATTCAACTGTAAATATGCCCTCATTTTAAAAACAGAATCAAGTCAACTATTTAATCTGATTCACCACTTGGGGCTTAAATGGGAAGACATTTGGAATAATGATAACCCAATGTAGTAGTAGTTGCCTTTCTTTTTTATTATTTCCTTTTTTGGGTCTGTTTATTCTTGTCTCTTTTTCCTGTACCTCTCTGTTCATCATTTCTACTTTCCCTCACACTTTGACTTCTGCATTTTTGTCCTTCTGAGTTCTTCAGTCAGGACACATTTCTCTGTCTCCAAAGGTATCACTATCCCCACAGATGTAGGAATGCCTCTAGCATAGATCCGTTTTTCTGGAATGCCTCCTCATCTATAGGGCAAACAAACACATTAGAGCTCTGGGTCTAAAAATCAACCACCAAAGGGAAACAGAGTCATATAGCTATGACATTTTAGTTAGCAAGAGAACAAAGAGAAAAATGTAAACAGTGCCCAGTAAGAAAGATGGAAATATGCTCAATTACATTGATATAGCATAAGATCATAATCTTTATTTTAAACTCAAAATTAATTTTCTTAGGCTACTTGTAAATAGGCTAATGTCAGAGCAATCAAACACTCTGTAAATCAGTACAAATGAATATATTCTCCCCAAATCAGTTAGACTTGAAGCTTTGGTCACTTAATTTTTAAATAACTTGACTTTCCTCTTGGAAATGTCAACAGTGTTGTGGTTGTTATACATACATAGCCTTTCTTTTAAGATTAAGGTTATACCTGATTTAAAGCCATTCCAATTCAAAGGGAATTTTGCTTCAAAATGGTTCTCTCTGAGCTCTGCAGTAGCTTTTATTTTTTTAAGTTTAAAGTTAGGGCTTAAACGAAATTGAAACATGAATAAATGAAAGTTTTCCTTTAGAAGGGAGAAATCACTTGCCCCCCTCTCCTCCCCATCCGACCCCACCCCTGTCCCCCCAAATACTCCAGCTTTCACACTGCTCCCTGGTCATTAATTAGTCTGAGGCTTCCTCGTGGTTCTTTTACAAAGCCACTTACACCCACGCACCCATTTAACATATTTATGACCCTAGTTTTCTTTCTGTTCTCTGAGACTGTACCGTAATTGTTCTCTGGACTCAGGGACTGCAGAGAGCCTTCCCTGATGAAAAGAGACAACATAAAGAAGGAAATGAATGTGTGCAGGATGAATACCTTCAACAAAACAACTGGGTGCAGTTTGGCCCATGGCCCCCGGGGTCACTTTAATAGAGTGGAGCCTCAGCCTCTATTGAGTGTATGGGAGACTATTAACTCTTAACAACTCCCCGTCTTAGGTTATTTATTTATTGCTTAAATGATTTGTTATTGCTCCTTGAATTTTATACACCCTCTGGGAGCCAAGATGGCAGCATCACGTTACAGAAAATCTACAAGTTATTTTAAAACTGTAATTGGATTTTTATGAGCACCATAAAATCTTTCTGAACAAATAACTTACCGTCTTTGGGGAAGTGCCACCTCTATGGGGCCTTTCCGGATTCCTTCAGCTGCTAGCCCGCCCCCCCCCCCAAATTGTTTCGTGTTTATTTGAACGCATCACGTATTTAATGAAATTGTTTGTATACAATTTGTGACCTTCAACTGAAAGAAAGCTTCCTGAGGACAGGAACTTTGTATATCACCTGCACCTAGCCCTGAGCCTAATAGAATAGGGACTTAAGAAATGATTATGGATTCTTTAATCAGAATGTATGAAATGAGAGCCAGTTAAAACTACAATAGTTGGGTATGCATATGTATGTGTACCTGTGTGTCAGTGTTGAAGAAAAGTGATCCAAATATGGAAAGAAACAATATAAATCATCAAATGATTTTTAAACTATAAATAACCCCATTTGGGTGTGAAGACAACCTAGACAGTTATGTAGAAGACCTGTATAAATACAATAAAATTTGTTATCTCATTCTGATCTTGTTTAAGGAAGTTCAGACAGAAAATAGTCCTGGAACAAGTTGATGACCTAATATTACTCTTAGTTCAATGGATTATTATGATACAGGTGAAAAAAATAAGTCGTTTCTTCCTCCTTTTCCCCGTCCCCCTCCCACCTAGTTGAATAAAAGTATGAACAGAGTGGATAAAGTGCCAGATCTGGATGGAGTCAGGAAGACATCTTCCTGAGTTCAAATCTAACCTCAGACAGGAGCTATGTGAACCTGGTAAATCACTTTATCCCACTTGCTTAGCCCTTATCGCTCTCCTGCCTTGGAATGGATACTTACTTCAGAGACTGAAGGCAAGGGTTTAAAAAACAAAACAAAACATCCCTGGTACCATTCCTAGATCTTACAGGGTGATTATTTTTATTAACCTAGTCTCTACACTTTTCATTCTATGTTGATTATACAGATTATAAATATTTGGAGTGATAATATCAATTAAAATAATGTTTAAAAAACGTTTTTATGAATCGGTGATATTTTTAGTCCATTGTAGAAAACAGTATTTACTGTATAACTCATTGGCAGAGTTCTCCTCACAGTTAAGTGTTTCACTGACTAGAGTGGCAGACCTGGAGTTAGGAACATTGAGTTTGAAACCAACCTCAGATACTCGTTAACTATGTGATCTTGAGCAAATCACTTAACTCTATTTGCCTCAGTTTCCTTGTCTATAAAATAAGCTGGAGAAGGAAATTGTAAACCACTCTAGTATCTTTACCAAGAAAACCCCAAATGGGGTCATAAAGAGTTGGACATGATTGAATGACAACAATAGAGTTCTCCAGGGTATTTCGAAATCCATGTTTGTAATATAGTGATTTATAAATAACCCAGTCCATGAAAGACAGTGAATTTCCAATAAAACTCCCAGGCCATGTCTTGTCAGCTAATTGATAACTGCAAAAAATTTTGCAGTTTATGGTGAAATGGTTCACTCCCTCCACCATTTCCTTGCATAATCTACACTGATTACAAAGTTCAGTATCCTTTAGGATACCTTCTCTAGTTTCTGGGTCCCAAATTGATGTTATAAGCCACTCTGTTTTCAAAAAGAAATCTGAATGTTTCATTCTTCTTTTTCAATATATGGTTGGCTGAATTCATGTGGATGTTGCCCATGGAAATTTTTTTGATTCCATTCCTGCATTTTAATCATTTCATAAGTTTCTTCCAGAAGTGAGTCACTTTTAGTGGCATTCAAAAAATTCTATAACCTACAGCTGTTAACAGCTTTTATTTTTGCCTGTGAATTTTTATCTCTTTGTGAAGTATTTCAGCAGGTTTTAAAACCCATTTGTCATGTGCTCGCATTATGTCTACTGAGTCTTTTCAAATATTCATCTTTTCTAGCTATCTAAAGATGATAGATCTTGTATTCTGTTAATAATATTGGATTTTGTTAGGGTAGTTTAAAAATCTCTTATGAACCATCTTTAAGACTATAAAAGTGTATAACAACACTCATGTTACATAGATGTTTATTGATTAAAAGTGTTCTGTTATTCTCATTAAACTTTAATTTCAGAATGCCAGTACTAGTCATTTGTGTATCTAGCCATAGCTTTCTCCTTGATATCTTCATGTTTGATGTGTTTTGCCTGATATTATATTATTTTTGCTGGGAACTGTGCTACCCATTTTATTTATTTTTCATAAATTGCATTTTTTCCATATTGCATATAAATACAATTTCTTAATGTTCATTTTCTAATATTTTGCAATCCTTGTTCTCTCTCTCTGCCTACTATCTCTCCCCCATCCCCAAGAAGGCAGGCAATATGCGACCAAGGTTTTATTGCCATTACAACCATCTATTGAGCCAATTTGGTCTCCATATTCAGGCTTAAAGCTTTTGATTTCTTTCATTCCTTTGCCCATGTTAAGAACAGACATTATTGAAAGAAAATATTATGTCACTGAAGAAAGATTCCATAAAATAAAAGAGCTATTAATTTCTTCCTTCCTCCATCCCTCCCTCCCTCTCTCTCTTTCTCTCTTTCTCTTTCTTTCTCTCTCATTCTATCATTCATTGTCTCTCCCTTCCTTTCTCTTCCTTCCTTCCTTCCTTCCTTCCTTCCTTCCTTCCTTCCTTCCTTCCTTCCTTCCTTCCTTCCTTCCTTCCTTCCTTCCTTCCTCTT
>NC_058130.1:266917740-266960206 GCF_016433145.1 Gracilinanus agilis | reverse complement strand
CTCTCTCTCTCTCTCTCTCTCTCTCTCTCTCTCTCTCTCTCTCTCTCTCTCTCTCTCTCTCTCTCTCTCCCCCTCCCTCCACCTCCTCCTCCTCTTCCCTCTCCCTCCCTCCTCTTTCTCCTTCATTCTCTTCTCTACTGGGAAGTGCACATCTCTGAGAAGGCAGAAGCTGGAGGAGACAGCGTCTGTGTTGGTGAGCCCTAGCTATTCAGCTCCAGTAAATGGAGTTGATGGGGCTTTAAGTGAAGAAGAGCCATCAAAATGTGTCTATTGTTCCTCCTCCTCCTCCTCAGCCTCCTCTTCCTCCATCTTCCCCTTGTCTCCCTTCTTTTTCTCCTCTTCCTCCTTCACTAGGATTACTGTGTAGAATACACTACTTTCAGAACATTTTAGTATATTCCCTATACTAACTAAGCAGATCCTTTCTGTATTGTCCATTATTATGTTTAATGATTTCTTCCTGACCTTCCTCTCCTCTGCTTTATAATCCTTGACTAGTTAACTCCTCCTCTACCACAAACCACCCCCAAACAATACCATTTCCTTTGGAAGCTGAATTTGCCTCTTTGCCTCCACCTCCCCATCCTTTAGGATCAGGGCAGCAAGTAGGACTAAACTTCCTCATCACAAAGTTAAACACAATTATCACTTTCAGGGCTGAATGAGGATTGGAGGGGTGGGAGCTGGGAAAGATATAATGAGGAAAGAACTTATATTCTTTCTTTTTTCTTTCTCAGGACAGTGGAGGGAAGGGTTGTTTGCCTCTAATCTCTATTTTACTGTTTAAAAACAAAACTATACATATACATATAATATATATTATGTATGTGTATAATATAAACATATACGTACATACATATACACATACTCCATCAACATCATCTTTTCTTTGCGTATTGTCCAATTCTCCACTCCAACCCTCCCTGGTTCCCCTCCCCCCTCCCCAATGGGAGGAAATGTTTAAAGTGTGAGAAATTAAAACCCTCTGTATTTCTCCAGTGGGGTGGACCAGATAAAAGAGCAGCAAGATTTGTGACGGTCTCAGTCATATTCTCTAAGGGTTAACCAATCCCTGGGTTGCAGAATGAGGTCCTCTGTCAGGACCTCTCCTCCCAATCAGTCTTAAATTAAAACTATTTGACAATATTTTGTTGATCTCATCCCAAAAACTAATTGAACTCAGCAAATAAAGCTTTAATAATGCATAGAGAAGTTGTATAGATAGAAATGTAGAAGGTGCAATCAGTATTATAATGTAATTCTTAAGCTTTATATGTACTCACTCGCTCAACTGTGATGACAATATTAAAATCCTTATTTTAATTTTTTAATTTTGTTTTTTAATACAAATAGATATGTTGAGGAAAGATCATAGATTAAGAAGGGAGTATTTGTCATTTTTTTATTTTCTCAATTTGTGGATAAAGAAGATTGTTTTGTTATTTTCAGCTCCATAATTCAAGGTCTTTGACTGAAGGTAAATCTTCATTTCTTGACCATTAGGAGATGCTCGATGATCTATGGAGGTCTTCTGTAATAGGGAGAAGGGGGAATCTAAAATTTATTCTGCTCCAAATTTTTCACAAAGGGAGGTACCCTGACACTTATCTCTTTTGTCATGTACTTCTGATATTATTCTTTTGTTTTCAGTCATGTTCTACTCTTCATAACTCCATCTCTGATTTTCTTATCAAAGATACTAGAGTGATTTGCCATTTCCAGCTCATTTTACATATGAGGAAATTGAGGCAAACAGAGTTAAGTTACTTGCCCAGGATCACACAGTCTGGTAAGTTTCTGAGACCAGATTCGAACTCAGGTCTTTCTTACTCCAGACTTGGCACGCTATCAACTGTGACACAGACTTGGAAAGGTGAGGAATGGGAAGGAGAGAAAAAAAAAGATAGATTTTTGGACATAATGTGAGAATTTATTTCTCTTGGATAAGCATATTTTTATAATGTATTAGATATTTATAACCAATTACATATGTTATCTTATGTCCTATGTAAAAAATAAAAATTAATGGTAACTCAAAAACCTTAAGTTTCCCCAAACACTTCTTTGTGCACTTATTATAATCACAAAGTAACTAGCCACACCTTTTTCCTCTTTCATGCATATCTTCCCCATATATGAAGTATAAACTGACAATCAGGCAGCCATGTGAATTTCCTTATTTCTTTATGATTTTCCTAGGCTGGTTCTGAAGGCAATTCACAATAGGGGTTCCAAAACAATATTTGGAGTGATAGAAGCATGATTGGAAAATAAGTATTGGACTTTCAAGGTGACAACTATGTTAAGACAATCGATTTAGATGTTGACTGTTAAATAGCTGTGAGGTTTGTAAAAATATAAATTGCTTGGTCTCTATAGTATAGTCAGAGATTTCACTCATGTTACATATTGGACCTGGCAAACCAACTCACCATACTTGAGTAGAGGGATGGTAGTGGTGGGTCTTCTTTCTCATATTGATACTTCCTTTTAGTTTACCTTGCTTGTAAGGAGCTGGGTGAATTGAACAGAAAGACACATCCCTCTGTCTCTCTGATACTTCCTTCTGTTTCTGCCCCAGCCCCACAACACACATAAATGGAGGGTTGGTAGAGAAGGTCTCTGAATTCCCTTCAGGTTTTAGATCTTATGACTTTTTTTGGCCCAGGTTTTCTCCTGGAAAATGAGAGGGCTGAACTAGAGAATATCTAAAGTTTCTTCCATCTCTGGTATCTTGCATCATCTAGAAGTAAAGTCTTTTGAATACTCAATAATAATAGTTCAAATTTCTACATCACTTTAAGATTTGCAAAGCACTTTACACACAATATCTCATTTGACCTTCAAATGAACCTGAGAGGAAGTTGTGATTATCATCTCCCTTTTACAGAAGATAAAACTGAGGTTCAGTGAAGGGATTTTATTCAGGGTCACTAAGCTAATAAGTACCTCAGGAAAGACTGGAACCCATGCTGGCTTTCTTAAATGAATTTATCAGTACTATATGCTGTGTTTGTTTTTTTTTTAAATAACCCTTACCTTATGTATTAGCATTGATACAAATATCAGTTCCAAGGCAGAAGAGTGATAAGGGCTAGGTGGAGAGACTTGCTCAGGATCATACAGCTAGGAAGTGACTGAGGTTAGATTTGAACTCAGGTCTTCCCAGCTCCACGCCTGGCACTCTATCTAGTGAGTGATCTAGATACTCCATATTATAGGTTTTGTAAACCTATCCTTCTAGATTTCCTAATCTTCTTACAATTTAACATTTTGTTTCTTCACATTTACTACTCTCTCTCATTCCCATCAACATGAACATAAAGAATTCAAGAAGGACTAGAATCATAATATAATAGAATAAACATAAAACCACTTAAGTTTTACAGAACAACACCATTTTCTAAATTTCCTCCCTAACCCCCTTTCCCCAACCAACCTACCAATGGTAGTACAATTGGCTCCTTGCCACCACATACTAACCATATCCCCACATACCCATCAACTCTTTTAGTTGTGTCTTAGAGATCAGGGGAAAACCACAACCTCTCAGACATGGACCTAGAAGGCTCCCCAATAAATCTTCTCCTTACACACAGAGGGAAGTCTGTCTTCTTCAGGATTGCTGCTCATTGTGTTGAAAGTTCAACAATTCCTGCTCATAAACATCTTTCTCCCTCAAACCACCCACGGCTACATAGACCCAGCAATGTAGTCATAGTTATTCCTTGTTTGTGTGTTTACTTATTTAATGATGTGCTTGCCTGCATTATTTCCCTAGTAAAGTGACTTCATGATCTAATATTCCAGACACCACACCTCAGTAGCATGCATTACTTAGAGGCCTGCAAATTTCTTTTCAATGCTGAATAGAAGAGTATCATTTTAAAGATAAGCTTCAGAAAGCAACCACAAATTTATTGATTGCATGATTCTGTCCTGAAGTTAGGGTCTTGATCAGATTTCTAGAGCTAAAAAGCATGATCCAGAAAAAAGCACATGTTCTAGTCAGGACTGACTTTTAATGTGATGTCATCAAAACTCTTAAAATCTGAGTACAATTTAGGCCTGTGGTTTCTGATACTGAGTAGATTATCCAGCTTTGTTTCTGCAGCACATAATTTCATTCTCACAAATTACCTTACATTGTAATTTGAATCTGGGAACATAAAACATGATCTCTGTTCCCTGACAAGTGCAAACAGAAAAAAGGAGAAATTATTCTACAGGGGAAATGACAGTTTAGAGAAATTTAATAATTTAGTCAGAAGGAGACCAAAGGCAAAGTGAACCTGAACACAGACAGAAACAGGTTTTTTTGGTGGAGCGGGGAGATCTGTTTATCAGAGCCAGACCCAAGTTCGATGGAAATAACAAATGGAATATTTTGATATTTGGATATGGCATCAGATATAAAGAATTTCAGCATGGGTAATTTCAATAAGCAACTATTTCTACTCATTCATCTTCTGGATGAATGATTCAGATATGTTCCAGCATCGAGTCTAACAATGATTTTGTTTTTTAAATTAAATGCACATACCTCTTTGGACAGCTTAACTTCAATATCATTTCCTATACTGAACCTATTTCTAAACTTAGTGGTATGTATTATGAATAAAAGTCAAAAAGAAAGAGGGAGAAATCAATATTTTTAGGTCATTGATTGGGGATGAAATGACGTATGATTGCTGATTTATGAAGTACATTTTTACATGTGTATTATTTACAATAGCATTCCTACTCGATTTGATTAAAGTAGCTAGAAAATATGTTGAGTGTGAGCAGAGCAGGCTGAAGTGGGGAAAAGGGTTGAGAAACCCTAATCCTGTAGCTCTCAGGACCTGGAGAGTTGGACCCCATCTGGTGTAACTGTGTAACTGGATTAAAAATCTTTTCTCATTTCAAAGGTTTGATCTCAACAAGGGTTTGATGTGATGAAATCAAAGTGGCAGCTTGGATTTGGAAACTATTTAGATTTGAACTTCCTAAAGTCTACATCTAAGGGAACAATTGGGAAAGGTATAGATGTGGGTGACCATTCATGGATTGGTAAAGTGTGTTATACTTGAGAACTATTTACAGATGGTTGATAGCCAAAAATGACAATGAGTGTGAGTACAATGTCACTTGTGACAACAGAACTATGCTTCAGCTTTCGGTGATCATTTTGTAGTCTGGGAGATAAAATATAAACCCTTTCAAAGGACAATTCATCTTTTTTTTAAAGGCAGTTTTGCATATCACCTGCCCTCAGTTAGATCTCCTTTTAATATCGTGTTTTCGTGTGTGTGTGTGTGTGTGTGTGTGTGTGTGTGTGTGTGTGTACGTATACATGTTTTCTTGTTGTTCAGTTGTTTTCAGTCATATCCAACTCTCTATGACCCCATTTGTGGTTTTCTTGGCAAAGATAATGAAGTGATTTGTCATTTCCTTCTTCAGCCCATTTTTTGAATGAGGTACACATACATAATACTGGAAAGTTTGTAAAGCACTTTACCATAACCTCATTTGATTCTCATGACAACACTAAACAGCAAGTGTACATAGTTATTATTATCTTCTTTTAGAGAGGTAGAAACTGAGGATGAGAGAGATTAAGAGATTTACTGAAAGTCATAATGTCTGATGTGGGATTTGAACTCTGGTTTTCCTCACTCTGAGTATAACATTACATTTATTACACTATTTCTTAAGTATACAATTGCCATCCACACTCCTAGTTACCTTTCTGATGAATTTGTGCTTACAATAAGGCAAACTGTGTGACCCTGGACAAGTCACATCCCTAATTGCCTAGCCCTTACCACCCTTCTGATTTGGATCCACTTAGTGTCAATTCTAAATCAGAAGGTAAGGGTTTTAACTTAACAGTCAACAACAGTGAACTCAGAATTGTAGTTTTGGTTGAAAGGGAGCTTGGGCACTATCTGGTCTAACCTGTACCAGAAAAAATAAAGATTCCTCTCAACAACATATCTGAGGGTAGCTCAGTGGATTGAGAGCCAGGCCTAGAGATGGGAGATCCTAGGTTCAAATCTGACTTCAACCACTTCCCAGCTGTGTGACCCTGGGCAAGTCACTTGACCTCCATTGCCTACCCTTACCACTCTTCCACCTATAAGTCAATACACAGAAGTTAAGGGTTTAAAAAAAAAACAACAATATATCTGAGAAGAGGTCACTGATATTTAGTCATTCAGCTGTGGACAATTCTTCATGACCCTCTGGACCGTAGTACACCAGGCAGTTCTATCCTCCTTTACCTGTCGAAGTCTGTCCAAGTTCCTATTTGTTGTTTCCATGACATTATCTATGTCACCATCTGCCATTCCCTTCTTTTGTCTTTAAGCTTTCCCAATATCAGGATCATTTCCAATGAGTTCTGTCTTCTCATTAAGTGATCAAAGTATTTAAGCTTCAGCTTCAGTATTTGACCTTCCAGTGACTAGTTTGAATTAATTTCTTCAAATATTGACTGATTTGATTTCTGCAATCCAAGGGAATCAAAAAAGTTTTCTTTAGCAGTACAATTCAAGATGTTGATTCTAAGGGGCTCAGCTTTCCTTATTATCCAACTCTCATAGCCATTATGTTGCTACTGGAAAAACCATAATTTTGACTATGTAGATCTTTGTTGGCAGTATGATGTCTCTGCTTTTTAGAATGCTGTCCAGATTCACTATTGCTTTCCTTCCAAGGAGCAAGCATCTTAATGGTTCCAAGGCAGAAAAGTGGTAAGGACTAGGAAATAGGGATGAAGTAACTTGCCCAGGGTCACACAACTAGAAAGTGTCTGAGAACATATTTGAACCTAGGTCCTGAACCTTCCATCTCTAGGTGTGACTCCCCATCCACTAAGGCAAACTAGCTACCCCTGAGCAAACATCTTTTAACTTTAAGGTTGCTGTCTCCTTATGCAATGATCTTTGTCATTTAGCATTGATTCTAAGACAGAAGGTAAGGATTTAAAAAAAAGGAGGCAGTCTGATCATTGAGGTGTTTTGGTGGAACTATAATCTAACTAGTCCTCTATATGATGCATAATGAATGATAATATCGGTGGTGGTGATAGATAATTCACATTTATATTATGTCTTATAGTTTACAAAAGAATCTTCTTCACAACAAATTCATGAAGTTAGAAGAGCAGGTATTATCCTTATTTTTAAAATGAAGCACAAAAAGCTAAGAGCTGGGAATTAAAATAATAGAATCATTTCCTAGAATTAAATAATTTAATCTCTAGAAATAAAATCCTGGAAAATTTCTTCTTGTTCCTCCTCTTCTCTCTTCTGGTCCCTTTCCTCCACCCCCATTCTCTTCCTTTTTTTCTCTCCTAATTCTCCTTATTTATGTGAAGCAGAGAACAATATTATTCAATATTCAATAATATTCAATATTATTCAAAGATATAACTAAGACCGGGTGGCTAGGGTTTTTGTCCCAGGTTGGGAAACTTAGAAAGCACCATGCAGGGGGATCATCTATATCCTTCAAAAACTTTGGTGCCTAGCAACCCTAGGGGTTTCAGGTTTCAGGGTATATTTCCTCACCTAATACATGTACATCCTAGGTGAGACTACCACATGGCATCCTACCTTCCTCTTAAATGGTAAGCATTAATATTATCATCTGTTTAAATATAATGTAATCATTTCTCTAGTTTCCTCTAGAGCAGTGATGGTGAACCTTTTGGAGAAAGAATGTCCAAACTGCAACCCTCACCTTGCATGTGAGCTGCCCCCTTACCCCAGACAAGGGAGGAATTGCTCCCATTGGGCTGCTTGGGCAGAGGGGTGGGTCATGTGAGAAATGTCCTCAGGTGCATGTGTAGAGGGGGAAGGGACCAGCCCCCTCCAGCACACTCCAACATGTGTGTCATAGGTTCACCAACGTGGCTCTAGAGCATCGGGTAATATCACACTATTCTGTTTCTCATAAAGACCTTATTCTTTTGTGACCTGCTGATTTATCTGTTTTATCTATTTACTATACCTGAACTGGCTGATGACATAAACTGATCATAGTTCTCATTAGAATTATAGTTCTTTAGCCTCAGTGTGTGGAAAGTCCAGAATATCTATCTACTTTCTGAGGAGTGTGTATTTATCTTAGGAGTCTCAAGGGCTAAAGTTCTAGACAGGAAAGGTACAACTTATGTAGGGTTATAATACACAATTTCTTTTTTATTGGAAATTTCACTTTCTGAGCCAATGTCTAGTTCAGACAATCTTTCCACAATTGTTAGGTAGCCTCTCTTAAAGTTGATGTTGAGTCATTTTTCAGTTGTGTCCAATTCTCATGTTCACATTGGAGTTTTCTTGGCAAAGATACTGGAATGGTTTGGTATTTCCTTTTCCAGTTCATTTTATGGATGAGGAAACTGAGATTAAACAGGGCTAAGTGACTTGCTCATGGTCACATAGATAACAAATGTCTGAGGCTTGGATTTTTTAACTTGTCTACAGTCACACAGCTAGTGTTTAAGGCTGGATTTGAACTCAGGAAGAGTAATCTTCCTCACTCCATACCTGACACTCTGCCCACTTGCACCACCTAGTTGCTCCTTACTTAGAGTATGCTAAGGTGAATGTCTATTGCTTGTCTACACCTCCTTATTAGGTAGTGAGACTCAAGAATGTATGTTGGCAGTGATCTTGGTCTTTTCAAGGCCTTCATTATTCTCTGAGGCTAATTTGTAAACAGGCAAGACTATAGATTTCAACAGCATGCTTAGAGTAGTTTACCATTCATTTGATAACTTCTGTATCCCTTGAAAATCAATATTTCTCAGCAGAATTCCTTCTCTTTATTAGGTTTGCCAGCTAACATAGATATTAATTAAAATGCCACTTGTTTCTGCCAGAATTCTTCTTAAAAAAAAACACAACAAAACAACCAAACCTTTCTTCTGTCTTAAAATCAATGCTATGTATTAGTTCCAAGGCAGAAGAGTGAGTGCTAAGGGGTAGGTACTAAAGGTTAAGTGACTTGCCCAGGATCACAGCTCCCATCTCTAGGCCTGGCTTTCAATACACTGAGCCATCTAGCTGCCCTTGTTAGAGCTCTTCTGATTTGAAGTCACCATTTCAGGCATCCTTCAACTTCCCTCTCAGCCAAGAGATATATTAGGTGTGAGTTCCTGCAATCTCTCTATCTTCTGAGATTCCAGAACACAAATCAATTAGTAGAAATACCTCCTACTCAAACTTCAATAAATATGGTATAAAACCTATGGCATCATTCATGGATCGATCCATAAGCATTTATAGAAATGTATTGACTTTATTGAGATTTTTGCTCTCCTCTCATAGTCATTGGCATATGATTGAAGGACTTGTGCTGTAGGTCTCCACGGTATCAGTAATGAATAGTTTTAGACTTCTTCATGTCTGCCAAAGCCAACATATTCATGAACAGCATGCTTTGACTATCTCTGCATTTGTCAAAATGGATGCTGGAAGGAAGTGCTAAAGGATACTTCAACATTTTAGCAATTATAGAACCTTTCTAGTTCCTGGCTGTGTGTATTTTGCGAATTGGTCACCACCAAATATGGATTATGATTATACTATCTGCAACTAGAGATAAGAAGTAGTAGAAACAAGTTCTAAAGTTTTTGCTGGTTCTTATATTTTCTAAATATGCAACATGAGTTGATACTATTTTCCTCTATATTCATCAGACATAAGTCTCACACTTCTTAGTGACATCTGCTGCCATCTTGAACCAGGGAAAGGGATGCCTTACCAGCTTCATGCCGCTCTCAATGTTATCCTGCAGTGCTTTTATGGCCATAGAATGATTTGTGTTAGGGAACACCAAATGCTTTCTGGCACCATGAGATTAGTGATAGTCTGGCATATTATTTCATTGTACAGCTCCAATTTCTGCTATTATCTCAATAGAAGGATGCCTTATAGTGAATGGAACTTGAGTCCCTTGGAATCAATTTTGCCTTACTTCTTGGTTTAAATTGCACAAACTATCTATTCTTTCCACCAGTCTTAGCATCTAGTCATTCATAGTTAGCTAAACCATCTTCATAGAAGAGACTGCCCAGGATCTTATACTCAAGAGTCTCACAATAACTATATTCTCCAGGCATCTGGTCCTTCTTCCATACTTGTCTCTGAAATAATCGTCCAGGGAGAGAAACCTCTATGGAGATGGGGCCAATACATTGCCTTCAGTCTGCCCTAGCAATTTTATTACAAAAATGTAGTCTTTGAACAGTTTTAACAGATGGAAATTTTGCCTTTCTGGTTATTTCTTTATAGTCTTTGTGCATCAGAACTTCTTGCTTCAACTCTCTTTTCTAGGAAGAAGAGTTTGATCCATAGCTATACCCAAGATTTTAGATTTTGATCTTCAAATCCGTACTCTCAAGGTGGTTTTCTTCCCTTGCTTCCATGACTTTTACATGAGAAGATGCTCAAAAGATAGTTGAGTGTGGACCTCCCAGTGTGAAGCCCTCTTTGTGGTGGCGCCACAGTTGTGTGTCTTTTGTTGTATATTCATCAGCTGGTAAAATGTGGTAGCATTAGTCATGCTTCAGGGACAGTTAGTAACTCTGGCAAGTGTGAAGTATAACCATACCTCAACTAATAATCTTTAGTCTATTTTCTCATAATATTTTCTGAGTTTAATTTTCTCTTTTCTTTTAATTCTTTTTATATATTTTTGGCAGAGGGTAGTTATCTTGGAATCAATACTAAGTATTGGTTCAAAGGCTTCAGAAGAACAATAAGGGCTAGTCAATTGACTTGTCCAGGATCACACAGCTAGGAAGTATCTAAGGCCATATTCAAACCCAGGACTTCCTGCTTCCTGGTCTGTTTCTCAGTCCACTAGCTGCCCCATGTATAAGTCTAGGTAGCCTGGTATCCACCAGAATCAGAAACACTTGTCTTTTCTTCTACATAAGGACTAGTAGAAGGACTAAATGTGACATACACTTCCTATGGATTATCTCACCATCACTAGATTGATTCTCTGTGCCTTAAAGAAATTCTTGTCATGTGATTTCAGGCTGTCTTGACCTCCAATTTTTGTACTAGCTCATGTGCTTTTTTCCACTTAAGACTTTCCATTGACATTTCCTTCTTTGTGTGCTAGAAGCCTGTCAATTCTGCAGTGAATTCACAGGAGTGATTCAAGCTCCAAAACATGCTTTAAAAAGAAATACAAATAATTCAAGGAAGGACTATTAATAGTACTCAAAATCTCAAAGCAGAGAAGAAAAAGAAAAATTCAAAAGAAAAAAAATTCCCAGAGGAAATTTCCACTTGTAACACTGCTTTTTTATGCTGGGCTGATGAGTAGACAGGGAGATATGTCAACCATTTTCCCTCCTTTCTCTGCAGGTACTTCCTTGGTTCTCTCCCCTGAGGGAGTGATTTCCTTTCAAACCAGACCTTGGATAAATGGAAGATTCCTCATAGTGCTAGGCAAATAGTTCCCAGCAATGAAAATTCTCTCTCTGTCTCTCACTCTCTGTTTCTGTCTCTCTTTCTCTGTCTCTCTCTCTCTCCTCAAAGACAGAAAAACTTGACTTCAAGTCCCACCTCTGATCCTACTTAACTTCAGTGCTCCAGAAAGCTAAGAGCATAAGCTACAGAGACAATGTCAGCCTGTTCCACATCCTTGCCAGGATGCAGTGCCATTTTCTTGGAGAGCATTTCCTTAACTAGGAGCTCCCTAAACCAATGAAATCACAGGTCCATTATCTATCATATCTTTTCAAAGAACACTTTCTATTACAACCAAAAATGTAGACAAAGCAAATCTTTTAAAAATACCCTCATATTTATTTGATGGTTAATGTTGCCACACATTCCCATATTCCAGATTATTTTCTCATTTGAAAGGAGAAAAAATGTTTAAAAAATAAATCAGCATCTGCAATAAAAGGAAAGTGATAAATGATTTAATTTAATAGTAAAGCTTACTTTCCTTCTAGGTTCCTAGTGCTCTATTCCAGGTTTTGTTTTGTGTTTTTGAAGGAATGCATAAGACATGGTTTTGAAAACACTGCCACTTTAAGAGGATACAACATGCCTATTAATAATTGTATTACTCCTCCATTATTGTTAAGAATAATGACAGGATGGGAGCAGTGGCCCCCAAGCTGAATTTATCCTGAAATGTTTTCAATTAACTCTTGGCACTGGCAGGAAAGCATCAAATCTTTCCCATGCTGAAATATGGAAAATCTGCAGGGAACATCTCAGCAGGAGTGGAATTTCATTAAAAACAAGCACATCATAATTCAATGACTTCTGCTCTCTTTAAGCCTTTCTATTGATAAGGAATCTGAGGCGATTTTTATGGATTTGCAAAGAGAAATGATTTTATAAGATCCTTTCAGAGGGTTTGTTCAGGCCCAGGTCTTTGAATTATTCTCTGTTCTGTGATGAAAAATAAATGGCCAGATATTTGGCTTAACAGTGACTACTGACAAGAGGCTACATTGAGAAGACTTTAGGCAGGACTTCATCCTTCAGACAATCCCATTCTGACAGCCATCTCTGTAGGAACTGACTTTAAGAACATTTACCCAGGTTTCTCTGAAATAAGATACTATTATAACCTATACTTTTGAATAGAGAACCAAGAATTTGGAGAGCCAAGAATCAGGCTTTCAAAAAGTTGCCTATTTCATCTTGAATGAGCTCAACAGTCCATTATGAACCGATTTCATTTTTTAAAAAAGACCCTTCACAGAAGGGAATTTTGAAGAGCGTGTCTTAGGCAAGCACAGCACTTCTCTGAAGTTGATGTTGAGAGATTTATAACTACCCATTTCTGGGTCATTATTATTTATCTCCCTTGGGAGCCATCAGTCACTTTTGCCCATAGGTAGTAGGTTAATAAAATAAAAGCAGATGACTTCATCAAAATAAAAAGCATCAGTTAGGATTGTGAATTATCTTTCTCCGTTTGTAATTTTTTCAATTTTATTTTTATGGTTTGATATAAACAGTACATAAACTTCAGAAAGGAAATTTACTTTTCTAAATGAATTCACAGAGAGCCTAGTTATGCCATATAGGAAGTAGGAACTCCTAGTTATTGTCCAGGATAGTTGCTTATAGAGCACATAGTAAATGTTCCATGAATAATTATCTATTGATAAAATAGGGAGCTGTATATCTCATCTACTTATATTATTTCTACAATGACCTGTATGTAGAGAATTCTAGACTGATCTTTTCTCGGCTCTTTATCACTACTGGATTATCATCTCAGGCCTTATAACTAAACATGTAAAAACCAAAACAGCACTGAGCTCGCTACCTTCCCATTTCCCTACTCCCAAACAGGTATCCCTTTCCATGTCTGCCATTACTGTCAATTGCTCCTCTGGGCCCTTCAGTCAGGAATGAGAATGAGAATCCTGGGTTTTTCTCCTCTCTCCACAATCCTCCTGTCATCAAGTTTTTTCAGTTTTCTTCCTTGCATTGTCAGATTCCCTCCCATCCTGTTTTCTATAACCACCACCCTAGTTTGAAACTTTGTCAATTCCCAGATTATTCCAATCACCTTTGGACTTTTTTATTTAAAACCTATGCAACTGCTAGACATTTTCTGTAACGCCATTTTTGTCATGTCATTCCTCTTCTCAACAAACTATGGAAAGACTGTCCTTTTCCTAAAACACCAATCCTAACTATTCAGCCTGAGGCAGAACGTTCTTCCCCCTTCTTTGTACTTCTGCCACCTCATTTGTCTTAATTCTTCAGTAAGGAACTTTGGTTAATATACTTTCTTGATTAACATACTTTTCATCCCCCATTAAAAAAACCCCCAACAAAACTTGCCTATTCCCACCTTAACCCATTTTCATATGCTGTCTGTTTGCTTAGACCATTCACCCATCTTCTCTCCATCTATTTATATGAATCAACTAATAAGTATATTAAACTATCTACTTCATGCCAGATGTTATTGTAGGGCACCAGAGATGCCAAGTAAAAAGTGAAATAATTCCATTCTTCAAAAGGTTCCTGATTTGTGGTTGGTGGTGATAGCAAAGAAAAATGGATAGAGATATAAATATATACAAAATAGATATATGGTAATTTGGGAGAAAAGTGCCAGCAGTGAGGAGTATCAGGAAAGGCTTCTTGTAGAAGGTAGAGTTTCAGCAGAGTTTTGAAGGAACTTAGTGATTCTAAGGGTAGCTAAGTGGTGCAGTAGATAGAGTACCAGAGCTAGGGTAAAGAAGATTCATCTTCCTGAGTTCAATTCCAGCCTCAGTCATTAATTGGCTGTGTGACCCTGGGCAAGTCATTAACCCTGTTGGCTTCAGTTTCCTCATCTGTAAAATGGACTGGATAAGGAAATAGGAAACCACTCCTCTTAGTTTAGAAAACCTCAACTGGGGTCATGAAGAATTAGACTTGACTGAAAATGACTGAAAAACAAAGAGATTCTAAATGTCAGAGTTGTTAAGGGCATCAAAAGGGACATCCAAACTATTGACATTCCATTTTTTGCCTTGCAACCCCAAACCCTGCTTTTCATACATACCATGTCTTCCACTCCTCAAATCCCTTCCTTTTCTCCCAGGTGACCATCCTGGCACTAGCTATCTTGCTCTTTCAGTGGAACTGTTCAGCTCAATGGCATCATCTTCTCTTGAATCTCTTACTTTTCCCCTTTATCCTATCACTGATATTGTGGTAGAAAAAAATCAAATAACTGTCCTGACTTGGGTTCACTACAAACTTAAGTTATACAACTTCAACTGGACCTCTCTGCAGCAAGGCAATCCTTTTACACTTCCCTAATTAACTCAACTGTCTCACTTACCATAGGACTCTTCCAGATTTTTTCACCCCTCCTCAAATCTCCATGGCTCCCTCTCCCACTACTCTCTCAGCTGAGCACCTTGCCTTTTATTTTCCTGAAAAAAAGGAGACCATTCACCAAGAGCTCTCTTTTATCCCCTTTTCCTCATCTCACATCACTCAAATGCCTACTATCACCTCCTTTACCACTGTCTTACATGAAGAGGTGGCCCTTCTTGAAAAGACTCACCCCTCTATGTTTGGAAGTGATCCCATTCCAGCCTGTCTTCTTTAGCAAATTGCTCCCTCTAACATTCCCCCTTTCACTTATCTTAAATCTCTTCCTGTATGCTGGTTGTTTCCCTATTATTGCTTAGAAACAAGATATGTCTTCCCTCAGTCTCAAAATATCCTCATTAGATCAATCTGTCCTTGCCCTCTCTCATTCCCTGTACACAATCTATTGCCAAGGCCCATCAATTTTATTTTTGCAACATCTCTCATGTATGCTCCCTTCTTTCCTCTGACACTGCCACCACCCTGGTGTAGACCCTGATCGCCTTACTCCTGAACTATTGTCATAGCCTGCTTATTGGTTTCCTTTGCCACAAGTGTCTCCCCATTCCAGTTTATCCTCCACTCAGCTGTCAAAATGATCTTTGACATATCCCCCTCCCCCCACTACTCAATGAACTCTAGTCACTCCCTTTCACTTCCAAGATCAAATAGTAAATAAACTTTTATTAAACACTTATTATGTACCAGGCACTGAGTGAAGCCCTGGGGATAAAAAAAGAGGCAAAAGACAAGTCCCTTGTTCTATATCTCACCATGAATAGCAGTGACACTGGCTTCCTTGCTGTTCTTAGAATAAGGTATTCAATCTCCAAATGCCAGGCATTTTCACTAGCTGTAAAAATACTTGAAATACTAACCCTCATTCTCTCTGCCTCTCTTAAGGGAGACTTCTGTCTCCCTTCGAGTCTTAGAGAAAATCCCAACTTCTACAGCAAAATTTTCTTAACCCTTATTAATTCTGATGCCTTTCCCTTTGATTATTATTTCCAGATGATCTTGTATATATCTTGGGTTTAGATAGATAGTCATTTGTATGTTATCTCCCTGGTTAGACTATGAGCTCCGTACTAGCAGGGATTCTCCTTTACCTTTCTTTGCCTCTTCCACACTTTGTATAGTAAGTCTTTTTTTTTTTTAAACTCTTACCTTCTGTCTATAAGAAAGATATGTGGTAAATGTGAAGAATTAAGGATGAGGGAACCTTGGAACCAATACACAGTGTTCATTCTAAGACAGTAGGTAAGGAATTAAAAAACAAAAAGAAAATGTTCCATAGACAGTTGCTGATGCAGGACTGGAGCTCAGGAGAGGGACTAGGACTGAAGGCACAAATCTTGGAGATCATTAACATAGAGATGATATATAAAAGCATGTAAACTGATGATGAAATAAAGAAAGATCACGTAGAGAGAGAAGAAAAGAGCATTCAATTATATTCCCAGTAACAGAACATCATGATAATGAAGCAAAAAAAAATGTTTTAAATGAGGAGTGATCAGACTAGTGGGAAGAGGACCAAGAAAAAGTGGTATCATGAAATTCCAGAGAGAAGAGAGTGTCTAGGAGGAGAGAATGGATAATAGTGTCAAATACTGCAAAAGGGTCACAAACAATGAAGATGAGAAAGGGTGGGGAAAGGAGTTGCAACATATTTGGTATGAAAAAGATTTCTCCTTGTAACTTTGGAGAGAGTAGTTTTAGTTGAGTGATGAAATAGGAAGCTAAATTATAAAGGATTAAGAAATAATGAAGAGGAAAGGAAAGGGAGGCAATGACTTCACACACATCTTGCTAAGAGTTTAGTTGAGAAAGGGAGGAGAAGATGCAAGTTTAAGAGCATGGTATGGTTTAGTGAGGATTTTTTCCCTTCTTAAAGATGTTGGAAGAGAGGGTAACTTAAGTGTATTTATAGGCTGCAATGAAAATCAGTAGATACTCTCAGCAATGCAATGATCTGGGGCAATCCTGAAAGACTTAAGTCTAGGAATGCTATCTGCCTCCAGAGAAAGAACTTTCACATCAGTATATTTATGGTTTTATTTTAGGATTTTGGTTATGTATGAGCGTGCTTTTACAACAATAACCAATATGGAAATGTGCTTTACATGATAATAAAAATAAAATTAAAAAAAGAAACCTCTATATCATTTTCCTATCATCTTCAATAAAAATTCTAATTACTAGTTAGAAATAAAGAAAGGAAGAAAAAGAAAGAAGAAAAAAGAAAGAAAAAAGAATGAAAGAAAGCAGATAAGAAAAGAATGAGGATTAGAGGGAGAGAAGGGATCATTGTGGGGAAATCTGCTAGAGAAGAGGGAAGGGTATAAGGGTAAAAGGGTTTAAGGGTATACAGATGTTTCATCAGAGATTGGAGTAAAGACAGATAGCTTGAAAGTTGATGAACAGTGATGCTGAGATATAGAGATGGTATTCACACTGAGTGACTTCTATTTTCTCAGTACAAGATGAAGAAAATTGAGCATGTTGAGAGAAGAAGGTATAGGAGGCTTAGGGAGAGAAGAAAAAGTTTAGAACTTTTCCCTCTCTAAAGTGGGTTAGAGGATCCTTTAGAGAGGAGTAAAAGGATTATTTTTTTTAACATTTATTAATATTCATTTTTAACACAGTTACATGATTCATGCTCCTACTTTCCCCTTCACCCCCAGCACTCCCCCCACCCATGGCCGATGCACATTTCCACTGGTTTTGTCATGTGTCATTGATCAGGACCTATTTCCAAATTGTTGTTAGTTGCATTGGTGTGGTAGTTTCGAGTCCACATCCCCAATCATGTCCACCCCGACCCATGTGTTCAAGCAGTTGTTTTTCTTCTATGTTTCCTCTCCTGAAGTTCTTCCTCTGAATGTGGATAGCGTTCTTTACCACAAGTTCCTCAGAACTATCCTGTGTCATTGCATTGCTGCTAGTACAGAAGTTCGTTACATTCTATTTTACCACAGTATATCAATCTCTGTGTACAATGTTCTTCTGGCTCTGCGCCTTTCGCTCTGCATCAGTTCCTGGAGGTCTCTCCAGTTCGCCTGGAATTCCTCCAGTTTATTATTCCTTTGAGCGCAATAGTAGTCCATCACCAGCACATACACAATTTGTTCAGCCATTCCCCAATCGAAGGGCATACCCTCCTAAAAGGATTATTTTGCTAGGATAGGGATTCAGTTAACATTTGATGGACTTATAGCAGATAACACATGGATATTTTGATCACCAGCTCACAGAGACTTTGGGGAAGGTGTCAGAATCTGGAGCACTCTGAAGAGCAGAGAGGAGTCTAACTTTGGGGAAAGGGTAACCAGAGGAAGAGCAGCAGCAGAAAATGGCTATAGATTCCAGAGGACCATGCAAGAAAACACACAGCACAAATCAATTTCTAACCTTGAGAAAGAGTAGATTGAAAAGTCAAATCCTGAAGTTAGATTCTGAAGAGAGCTGAATAGGATAGGGACAAAACACAGAGGCATAAGGAGATCCAGAGAAAACTTGATTTGTACCTAGTGGTAAGGGGTTCATTCTAGCCTAAACTGTAACTTTGTCCAGCATCACTCTTCTACTTTCTTGTAGCTTCTAAGGGAAAGTCAATGATCTTACTTTAATGGTCCTTGGAAGTTTTTTAGTTTCTTTGCTTTAATCTGTGTCATTAAAAACCATAATTAACTGTTAAAATGTGTATGGTAATGCTTGAGATGAGGGCTGCAATGTCACAGGAACCCTGCCAGTGTGAAAGGAATGATTGGGCAAAAACCTGGAAGGAAGTAAAGTCTTAGGGATTTATATCTCCAAATTCCAAGTTAGCATGATCAGATTGAGATTTTTGGTGGGAGGATTGTAAGTAAGGGGAGACAAAATTTGAACTGGTTCTTCCCCAGGCATCAAAACAAACAATACTGCTAAAAGCTAATTAGTGGGCATTTTGTCAAGTATCTACCATTAATAGAGGCCAGGTTTGAAAGAAAACTACTCCCTTAGAGAAAAGGGAGGAGACTAAAAGAATGCCTAGAAAAGCATACTCCAAAAAAAAAAAAAAAAAAAAAAAAAAGAGTAGCCCACTAGAAGGATTATTTTTTCTTTTGTATCTTTGGCACCTAGCTGGAAGCCTTGCACATAATAGACATTTTACAAATGTTTGTAGAATTAAATGGAATTCAAATTTTCTTATTGTTGGTCATACTTCTGTATAACAGTTAGAGTTGGTAAGAAAAAATAGATATGTTTTTCTATGTTTAAGACTTACCATGATAAGATTATTTAGATATAGGAGCTGTATAACAAATTTTTTAGTTGTCTTAGCTAATTTGTTATATTAATGTGCCACATGTGACTAATTCCCTGTTGGGAGCCCAAGTCAAGGTGTTTATATTAGCATCAATAAATTTCCACATTACACTTTCTATAAAATCATATTCTACAAGACACATAGAGTATGGGTGTTGAAAAGAATACAGCTTGAAATCAAGACTTAGTTTCCACTTACCAGATATTTAACTCTGCAGCATAACTTCTGAACATTAGGTTCCTTTTCAGATAGAAGAATAAAAACTGCATTGCTTGTACCCTAAATATCAAATAAAATACTATATGTATCTATTTTAATATTATTCTTCATGAATTTTTTAAGGAACATTCTCCCCTGTAGAGGCAAGAAGGCAATGTGATATAGTGGGGAGAGCAATAGATGGTAAAAACAAAAGACAAAAAACAAACAAAAAACCCCCAGCAAAACAGTAATGTAGTTTAATTGGCTAAACAAAATAAGCAAGATCTGGCATTGATCAAGTATAGAAACATACACAAAAATGTACATATAAAATATGAAAAAAATAGTACTTTTGTAATTGTAAAGAAGTGCAAAGAAAGTGGGTGTCTATCAACTGAGGAATGGCCAACCAAATTACGGCATTTGAGTATAACAGATTAATGTTATATAGAAGATAAATATGAAAAACAGAGAAATTTGGGGAGACTTGTATGATCTGACATAGAGTGAAATAAGCAGATCCTGGAAAGCAATTTAGATTATGATACATGTACATGTAAAGGAAAACAATTTGAATGACTTCATAACTTTGACCAATGAAGTTACCAATGATGACACCAGAGGACTGATTCATGAATATGTTTCCTACCTCTTGGAAGAAATAATAGCATAAATACAATATTTAGAGACAGATCAGTAGACTTGATCAAGAGACTGAGGAAAGCTATATATATTTTTTACATTTAAAATAGGACAAAGAATTTAGAAACATCATGTGTAATAACATTTTGATTATACACATATGGATTCTCCATTTCATGGAACTGAGTAACTTTCTCCGACCACCCATTATGCTTCTAAGTCTTCTCCTTACTGTCATGTTGTGTTCTCATGGAAATAGTGAAGTGAAGTTTAGTTAAGTGCAGATTCTCAAAAGCTCATAGATTTAGATCAAGAAGGAATCCTAAGCAAATGCTTTCCCCAAATCACACAATGTTCTATAAAACCAATGAAACTGAGTGTGTGTGTATGTGTGTGTGTGTGTGTGTGTGTGTGTGTGTGTGTGTGTGTGTGTAGAGGTGTAGGAGGGGTGGTAGGGGGAGTGATAGAGAGATGGAGAGAACAAAATATTTCCTTTTTGGCATTATCTACTTTCAGCTGGTGATTAAAATTATATTCATAATAATACTAAGATATTATATTATTAAGATGTTATATATTAAACTACTCCTCCCTTTTCTCATATATCTGTGTGAAACCAGATTTTCTTTATATACTTTAACCAAAACAATATATCACAACACATTGAAGGTAGAAGCAGCTATGACAATTCATCTGTCTTCTGTTAAACTAGACATTAAAGAAATTTGCAAAAAAATATGTAAAACAATGCCACTCACCATTAATTTTTTGGAGGAAACATAGTCATTTTTCATAAAATATGTTAGGTATGTTAACAAGTAAATGGTTTGTAGTGGCCATTTTTAATGAATTGATAAATAAATTTAAATTTAGTTTTGATTTCTAATATGGTAAATATTGGTTGATATAACACATAAACTAAAGTTCTTTGGCTCCTCCACAATTTTAAGAATATAAAAGGATTCTGAGAACAACTGCTGTCTTAGAGCTTCCCCTAGTTCCCTGGGAATGTGGATGCTAGAAAAACTAGCTGGACTCCTGGGGACTCAACCTGCCAGTGCAAGAGGGAATTGGGAAAGTGAGCCCAGAGGCTCTTTGCTTAATATCCATTGCATGTTATCAAACACATTACTTTTATCACAAATGATTTGTTCTGTTTGCTTGATTGAAACATCCCTCGTCTTCATAGCTGAGATAAATATATTTTTCCTTCCAATTTAAAAATTATTTTCCCACATATTTAGATTGCTTATCTAATTATAGTTTGTTTTGGTGTATGGTGTGTCTGTCCAAACTCAGGATTCATGTCATACAGGTAGCAATTGAGTTTTCCCAGGAATCCTTCTTGAAAAGGGATTTTATTCCACAATGCTTTTTGTGTAGGGTAAACATAAATCTTTTGTATTCATTGGATTCTTTTTCTGAGCTCTCTATTATGTTCCATTTTTGTTTTCCATATTTATCTATTCTTTTTCTCGGAACCAATTTTTATCAGTATTGTTTTTTTAGAATCCTATGATATTTGCTACAACTAATCCCTCTGCTTGTTTTGTTCTCCAAAATTCTTGATATTATTGTCTATTTATTTTTCTCATGTGAACTTTGTTTTAACTTTAATTCTATGAAATAACTCACTGGTACTATTATTGGCATTCAAATAAATATTTTAATTAGTTTGGAAATTGTGACTTCTTCAGAATTTACTACATTTCTGCAATCTAACTGTTGGAAGTAAATATATTTTTATCTGTTCAATTCTTTTGTGATTTCTGTCAATATAATTTTGAAGTAGAAATTTGTATGGCTCTCATTCTATATTAAGTTAATATAAAATATTTGGTATGTTTCATTATTATTGGAAAGGGTTACAATAGTTTTATTTTTCCTTTTTTCTTTGCATTCAACTGGGAGGGACAGTGGGAAAGAAGGAAAATTAATGTTTATTAAGAAAAAAATTAGATTTTTAAGCCTAAAAGAAAGGATATCTTTCTAAAAGTGGGACATCTAGAGTAAAATTTTGAACCAACTTGGTAATATTACCCACACAACTCAAAATTATTTTCCAGAATAGTTGAAACAATCAACAGTTTCACTATATGTGAATTAATATGCCTATCTTCCAATAACTCTTCCAACTTTTCATTTTTTCCTCTTGTTAGTTTAACAAGTATGAAGTTATACCTAAGGTTAATTTCTTTTTCTCTAGTTTTTAATGATTTTGAATAATTTTCCATGTGATTATTGATATTTTACATTTATTATTTTGAAAACTTCATAATCTGATGATATCTACTGGGAAATATCTGGGTCATTTCCCTGGAGATTTGAGGCATCAGGCTTTCATTAAATATATTAAATGAAAAAATGTCCCCAAGTTGTAACTTTTTATTCTATTTATGAGAAAAACTTAAATTTTATACAACTTAAGATCATGTGTGCAGTGGTGAATAAACTGTCTCCAAACTACTCTAGCCTAAAAAAAATCTCAAAAGTGTAAGAGAAGAAAATGGGAATTATTATGGTTGGACTAGATATTTAAGGTATGGTCGCCAGAAATCGATTAACTCTATTTCAAAATAAAATAGTCAGGATGACTTTTATGGTGGTTTATTTACAATTAGGAAGGTTGAAGGTACGGAAATTGAGAGAGAGAAACTCTGGCCTGGACCAGAAGCCTGAACCAGGTAGGGATTTAGAGGCCCCAGCAGAGGGGCACAGAGGTGAATTAAACAAGGCTTCTAGCCACAAGGCCTCCTCTAAGAAGAGAGGCCTCCTTGAGGCTAGAGACTCCAGAAACACCACGGGAAGAGAAAGTGAGTCAGCCTAACTTCCCCACGTGACAATTCAAGGGAAGCAGTCTGAGGTCCCACCAGAGTTCCTTCAACACCAAGTTCAAAGTGCCAACTGTCCTCCACAGGAAGTTAATATCATATTTAAAAGATAGCATTTTTTGTCACTTCTGCGTCCACCTCCAGTTTCATGTGGACAAATGGCAGCCTCAACACTGTTTTGGACTGCCCAAAGGGCAGTCCCTTGTTTTTGATTTGTCACTTACTATCACGTGTGGGTAACAGACCTCCCCCTCCCCACTTAATTCTAAGTTGAATGGGGTGACATTATTTCTGGTGGTTAGAGTCTAAAGAATGAATGAGGGGGAGCTAGTTCCATTTCCACAATAGAAAGGTATTATGCAACAGATAGAGAATAAGTAAAAATGAATCCATAAGACACCTGTCTATCCCCATTCAAGTGAAAACTTAATTACACCAAAGAAATTTAGTATTTAGGTCCTCTGCTCAGTGTGACCAGTCACAAACTGCTCTAAGCTCCTTGCATAGTGAACACAAGAAAACTCAAAGTTCATGACTATAGAGATTTTCCCTTCTCGTTTCCTTCCCTCCCCATGATATTGTTTGGCCTGAATCTTCTAAACCTACAGCCAGGAGAAGACAAAGCACTGATTCTGCCTAACTATGCAAAGGAAAAGAACAGCAACTAGTGGAGGTGAAAAGCAAAAGACTCAGAAAGAATAAAATACATGTATGCCACCAGGAGCTATGGGCTAGAGTGAAACAAGTATAAAATCATAGCTGAGAGAAGAGGGACTTGAAAACTAGCTTAGATAAATAGTTCTTGTACATTATTCAAGGTTGTTTTCCTAGTCATTCTTTTTTAAAAAATCATTTGTAACATTTAAAATATTAAGATAGGTGGTTAACTTCCTCTCCTCCTCCCACTAGAGCATGCATCATTTGACAAAAAGATATATGTATATATAAAACTATGCCTTACTTATTTCTATTTATTAATTTTTTCTCTGGAGGTAGACATACACAAGTCATTCTTCAAAGAATATTTTTGTTGCTGTATATAATGTTCTCTTGGTTCTATTTATTTCACTCTTTATAATTTCATGTAGATCTTTCCAAGTTTTCCCAAAATTAACCTGTTCATTATTTCTTACAGCACAGTATTCCATAGTATTCCATATGTAAGAATATAACATTTAGGTTTTTATGCTAATATGAAAGTTCTAAAGTAATATTGTGGTCGCCGATTAAAAAAAATATAGCTAAGTCAAAATGACTTTTAGTAGTTTTATTTGCTAAGAGTTGGAAAGAGTGAAAGTGGAAAAATGTAAGAAGAGGTAGAGAATTACCTAGCCTATAACCCTAAGTACTGCTCCTGTATCAAGCTCAGCCCTGGCAGGGCTTGATAATCTTCAGCCAGAGGACCCGATGGTGTCTTTGGCAAGGGTTCCACCAATGCAGCCTCCTCCAGGAAAAGAAGGCCTTTTTGGAACTAATCTCTCCAGAAGCCAGGAAAGGAAGACCAGCTACTTACCCAGCAAACCAATGCAGGATTCAGGAAAATAGTCTCCTCCTTCAGTCCAGCTCACTGATTCAGAGTCTCCCAAGACGAACTCCAAAGGAGAAGACCAAAGGCCAAGTCCAAAAGGTGAAGAAGTCCAAAAGGCGAAGTCCAAAAGGTGATGTCTTCCAATGAATCCATCCAAAGGAGAAGTCGTCCTCCAAAGAAGTCCAAAGGAGAAGCTCTTTGGACAGGAAGTTCAGGACTTTTTATAGTCCTTTTTCCACATCATTTTCTGACCCTTCCCCACTTTATAGGAACCAATCACAGACTTTCAATTTGCCTAGCACTGCCCAGGTAGTGGCCTCTGGAGCTGTCACCCACTTTAGTAAGTGACTTGCAACTCTCTTACTTAGTGTTAAGTAGGGATGCTTAAGTTTTTGATTGATTAATTTAAAAGTTGCTGATTGATAGACAAAGAAAGTTTGATTCACTCTTCACAATTCCCCCTGTGATTCTTTGGGAGTCTAGTCTCTTCTTGGAATCATTTAACATAACCAGCTTATGCCTCTAATGATCTTCTAACTACAGATGCATACAATATTGCACTTTTCTAAGAGGAAACTACAATAGTTGGAGATAAGAGGGAAATAAAAGACAGAGTAAAACCAATGTTTGCTAGGTACAATGACAAAAAGCCAATTAGGGAGCAGTCCACTTTGGCATGAGTTTACATTCAGAATAAATGTGTTCAACCCCTTCAGTTCAGTCAATTACATCCCAAAATTCATTCTGGATCTTCTAATGCAGTGTAGGTTTCTTTATGGCACTTTCTCCAGTTTACTTTCTTGATTTGAGGAGTTAGCAAGCTTCTTTTCCTGAAATTTCTTTCAAAAAATTTTAAGTTTTGGATTTTATGAAAATTATATAATCCCCCCTGAGGAAGGTATTGACCAACACCTGGATCAACTCAGGATACATGGCTGAGTTATGGGGTATATGAGTCAAATGTTGAAAGAAAAACCAAAAAACATAAAAAAAAAAGAAAAAGAAAAAGAAGAAAAAATTAAATCCTGGGAAAAAAGAAAATCAAAATCAAAACCAAAATATCAAAATCTGTGTATATAAAAATTTCTGAGTAAAAAAAGAGTAAATCCATAACAGGTTCTTAAATCAGGGTCCAATTAAAGTGATTTCTATCCCACAAGTCTGTAGGAGAAATGCAATAATAATATAGCACTTACCCATTGGCAGCCAGGACTACTGAACTACTTACAGCCATACTGTAATAGAGAAAAAAAGGGCTAGATTTTGATGTAAAAGGGAAGTATTATTCCCTGGTCTGATTTTACCTTTACTCTCAGGGATAGGGGAGCCAAAATGGCAGCCAAACTTAGGTACTTGTTGGAATGTGGCATGGGGAAGACCTGTATCTGATGTATGTCAAAAAGCTGCTACCTTGAACCTCAAACAAGTCCTCTATTTTGGCACAGATCTCATTAATCACACAAGGATTGTTGGTCTTCTTAACCTTGTGCTTATTTGCACTGTACAATGGCTCTTTTGTGATCCCTTCTCCTAGAATCAGACATAATTATTAATCACAGTTCCACAATATTTATCAATCAATGGCAGGTTTCCATAGTTTAAAGCTTTTGGGTATTGTAACAATAAAAAGCTGCCCCCCTCTCCCCACCTCCCCCAATTGGATGTTGACAGAAGAGGGAGAGAGAGAGAGAGAGAGAGAGAGAGAGAGAGAGAGAGAGAGAGAGAGAGTTCATTTTTACAGTATGTATTGATATTAGAGCAAATGGGTAATTTAAATTCATTCTATTGAACATTAATATTGATTATATGTACTTTAAGCACAAGAAATAAGAAAGGAAAAAATCAAATATTCTATTGAAAATAAAAAGAAAAGCAATAAAAAAAATTCAGGAATTCAATGTGTCAGCCAAAAAAGTGTCCACTAGTCTATGGACTTTTATCTCCAAAGCATGTGACAGGATACATTCAAT
This sequence comes from Gracilinanus agilis, assembly GCF_016433145.1. Lineage (NCBI taxonomy): Eukaryota > Metazoa > Chordata > Mammalia > Didelphimorphia > Didelphidae > Gracilinanus > Gracilinanus agilis. The sequence goes on along the minus strand of NC_058130.1, from coordinate 266,933,867 downwards.
CAGCGTCAATAGAAGGTATTCTCTTTACATGTAAGCAATGAATCCAACGGTCCTTTTCTCCAATTTTGATAGCTGTTGGAGTGGTTAATAGTACTTGAAATGGACCTTTCCAGGCAGGCTGAGTTGCTCCAGTGTGCTGGAAGTTCTTTATGTACATCTTGTCTCCTGGGTTTAGGTCATGAAGGGAGAAGTCTATAGGTCTTGTTTGTACTGCAACTCTGGATACATGGAGTTCTCACAATTTGATATGAAGCAATAGAAGTGTTGTTCCCCGCCCCCCCCCTCCAAAAAAGGCAAAAATCCTTGGACAGGAAGTTCAGGACTTTTTATAGTCTTTTTTCCATGTCACTTCCTGTCCCTTCCTCACTTTACAGCAACCAATCTCAGGCTTTCAATTTGCCTAGCACTGCTCAGGGGCAGGGCATTGACCTCTGGAGTTGTCATTCACTATAGCAGTGACTTGCAACTCTCTTACTTAGTGTTAAGTAGGGGTGCTTAAGTTTTTGATTGTTTAATTTAAAAGTTGCTGATTGATGGACAAAAAAAGTTTGATTCACTCTTCACACATCACAATCATGTGCCACAACTTGTTTAGCCATTCCCCAATTGATGGACATCCCTTCAATTTCCAATTCTTTGCTACCACAAAGAAAGCTGCTATAAATATTTTGGAGCACATAGATTCTTTTCCTTTTTCTTTGATCACCTTAGGAAATAAATCTGAGTGGTATTGCTTGGCCAAAAGTTATACACAGTTTTATAACTCTTTGAGCATGTTAAAGTGAAAGGAACACTGATTATGATAATTAGGTGGATTTTCTCAAGTTTTCATTTTCCCCCTGGAGTTTCTGATATAAAACAAAAGTCCTTTGTGACTGTAAGCTAAGCTTGAGAAACAAGGACCACCAACTGAATCTTGACCAGAGTGTTTCAACTTCACCTGGACTGGGAGCAAATTTAGTGATAAAGCAATCACTATTTTGACTTGGAGCAGCTTCAGAGATTTTGCAGATAAAATAATTATTACTATCCTGTTTCTCCAGAAGTCTCCAGACCTAGGTCAAGAATTTACTGTCACATCTTTCCCTCTGAGCCATGATGGTCTTGAAGCAATAAAAGTTAGTGGGGTTCCTATATGCATGATGCTTTGCTGAGAAGAATGTAATAAACAAAATGCCTATGCTTCTCCCTCTGATTCTTGCTATCTCCCTCTCTCCCAGTTTGACTCCCCATTCCTGAGGCCAGACACATGGGAAGGTAGTGGACTGACAGGTATAATTTCAGATTGCTCTCCAAAATGATTGGATGAGTTCATAGTTCCACCATTAATTAATAGTATCCCCATTTTTCTATATCCTCTTCAACGTTTGTCCTTTTTGTGATTTTAGTCAGTCTTATGGATGTGAGATGACATATCAGAATTGTTTTTATTTGCATTTCTCTAATCAATAGTAATTTAGAACTTCTTTTCATATAATTCAATATCACTTTGATTTTTTCATCCAGAAACTCTTCATATCTTTTGACCACTTATCAGTTAGGGGATGGCTCATATTCTTATATATTCAACAAAGTTCTCTATATGAGACCTCTAACTGAGAAACTGTTTATAAAATTTTTTCCAACTTACCACTTTCTTTTTAATCTTGACTAGATTAGTTTTATTTGTACAAAAGCATTTCAATTCAACATATTCAATATATTCACATTTGTCCACTTTACATTTCATAATTCTTTCTATCTCTTATTTATTCATAAATTCTTCCCCTAAATCACCTCTTGCCTAGGCCATTCCAATAGGTTACTAATTTGACTTTCTGCCTTGAGTCTATCTCCTCTTCTACCTATCTTCTATTTTTCTAAAGTATAGCATTGACCACATCACTCCCATACTCAATAAACTCCAATGGTTCCTTTTCGTCTTTAGTATTAAATATAGCCTCCTTTTTTCATTTCATGTTTGTTTTTTTCATTTCATTTTTTTCCATTTTTCATTTCATTTTTAAAATTTTCACAACATGGCCTTAACCTATATTTTCAAGTTTATTACATAATGCTCAACTTTGATCCCTCTATGATCCAACCAAACTATCCTTTCTGGTTCTTATAAACCAACATTTCTTTCCATCTTCTATATCTGTGCCTTTATGGTAGTCATCACTCAAATGTATTATTACCTCACCTTTCCTTAAAATCTTATTTCCTTCAAAATTTTTCTAAAGTTCTACCATCTAAACGAAACATTTCCTGATTCCCTTTAGCAATTTATATTTTTCCCAGATTTGTACTGTATTTATTATATATATATATGTATATATATATTTATGCTATAAGAAATTTTCTTAATTGCTCCCTCTGTCCCTTTAAGAGGCAGAGGAGCAGAGAGAGATTTGGCAGTTAGAGTTAGTTACAGCTGGCAGTTGGGATCTTGTGTCTCTGGGCTCCCAGGGGAGAGAAGCGGCAGTTTCTGGATCCCTCTCTGGGAGCAGTTTCTGGTTTTCTCTCTGAGACTGGAAGATTTTTTTACTGACAGTTGTAGAAAGAGAAAACAGATTTAAGACCTTAACAGCTTTATTGATTATTGATTACTTAGGTAGATAGTTAGATAGTGGGTAAATTCTTAGAGTAGGAGAGTAGGCTGGGCTTGGCCTGGTAGAAGACACTGCCCTTGAAGGCAGATAGATTTAGGGTTTTTTAGAAATTTTTAGTTAGGATTGTGATAAGATATTAGGAGATTACTCTCACTTTCCTACTTTTTATTTCCTATACGAACTTTCCTCAAAATAAACTAAGTGTTTTGTGTTTTACCAAACTGTTCTCCTAACTTTTGTTTAAACTCCTACCAAAAATTTAACCCTTCACACTTATTAATAACTATAACTAATAGCTGGCATTGATATAGTATTTTAAGGGTTGAGAAAAAATATTACATTCTTTTATCCTCACAATAACCCTGGGAATTATATGCTTTTATTATTCCTATTTTACAGTTGAAGGGAATGAGGCAGATAAGAGTTTAAGTGATTTATCTAGGGTTGGACAGTTAATGTCTGATAGAAGATTGCTTCTTTGAGATCAAGTATGGTTTCATTTTTATTTTTGTATCCTAGAACTTATTAGCACACTGGTGCATAATAGATGCTTGATAAATACTTGGCTATTGAGCAAACTGGATCCTACCTAACTTTCTAGTCTTATCTTTTACTCTTCCTTTTCATGTTCCCTATATTTTATCACATAGAGGATGAGGTTGATTCATGCATTGCCAGCAAACTCAGAATTTGGGAGGCTCTGAAAGAAAGTGTGGGAGAGAAGAGGAATTAGGCTGCCCATCAAATTGAAGGCCTAAGCTCATCTCATTGTTGTATGTCTGTGAAACCTGGACAGTCTACCAATGCCATGCCAGAAAACTGAACCACTTCCATTTGAATTGTTATAGGAATATTTTGAAAATTACTTGGCAAGATAAGGTACTGGACACTCCTCTCAAGCTGAACTGCTAAGCATTCAAACTACTGCAGAGAGCACAATTCTGAAAGACTGGCCATGATGTCTGAATGCCCAACATATATTTACCTAAAGGACTATTTGACAAAGAACTCACCCAAAGGCAGGGCTCACATGGAGGTCAGAAGAAGCAATACAAGGCCACTCTCAAGTTCCCTCTAACGAACTTTGGTATTGATTGTGAGCCACATTGGTACAGGACCACGCAACACATTTCAAGGCATCTCCATCCCAAGTATATATGGGCTATTTGTTCCTGACTTGTGGTAGAGTTTTCTGAGTAAAATTGTTTTGATCAGCCACAGTTGGACATATTGTATGTTGGCCCTGACATAGTGATGTCATTTTGATCCTCTTTGAGTAAAAAAGATAAGGAGGAGCCAAACTTACATATTCTCTATCCCTTAAATATTTCCCTTTCTATCTTGCACATTACCTTTGTTCATACTGCCTTCTGTGATTAGAACACTCCTCTTTCACCATCTCCAACATGTATATTCTCTTTCCAGATTCAGCATCTTTGGAAAGCCTTTCTTCATTTTACTGAAATTGATCTCTTCGTCATTTGATCTCTGTTCACTTAAATAAATGTTGTTTTTCAGGTCATTCAGTTGTGCCTGATTCTTTGTGACCCTATGGACAGTTTGGTCCATCGAGTTTTCTTAGCAAGGATACTGGAGTGGTTTGCCATTTCCTTCACCAGTGGATTAATTGCAAACAGAGGTTAGATGACTTTTCCAATGACACACAGCTGGTAAGTGGCTGAGGCCACATTGGAACTCAGGTCTTCCTGACTTCAGGTTCAGTGCTCTATTCACTAAGTCACCTAGCTATCTCTTCCTTAGCTGTGTGACCCGGGGCAAGTCACTTAACCCTTTTTACTTGAGTTTCCTCTTCTGAAAATGAGCTGGATAAGGACATAGCAATCTACTCCAGTACCTTGGTGAAGAAAACTTTCAAAGGAGTCAAAGAGAGTTAGTCATGATTTAAAAAATACTAAACAACAAATTTATATTTTGTTTATCTCTATATATGTTTAATTAATAGTCTAGTCTATGTTTTTTTTTTGACATACATATATGCTGGATCCACCAAAGAAAGAAATGGCAAACCACTCCAGTATCCTTGCCAAGAAAATTCCAGGAAAAACTATGGTCCATGGGATCACAAAAAGTCAGAGGCAAATAAATGACAAAACAAATATATATATATATGTACACATATATATTTCAAATATATATGCACACACATACATATACACTAGGTAATTTATGACATGTATGCATATATACTATGTAAAATATATCATACATGTATGTATCTTATATATGTATTTATTTGAGATTATGAGCTCTTGTGGGGTCAGACACTATCTTGTTTCTATGTGTTTACTACAATAGCTAAAGCCATAGGGCTGATGACCTTAGTCAATTCTTGTCCTTTACTTGCCTCTGAGATTTGCTTTGGGTTCACTGTTCTGGGATTTCTGGTCACCTTAGTAGGGGAACTAGATTACCTAGTTCTTCAATTCCATGTCCACTTAAGATTTTAAAAAAGTATTGATTGATTTAGAATGTTTTTCCATGGTTACCTGATTTGTGTTCTCTCCCTCCCCTTTTTTCTCTCTCCCCTCCCAGATCAGACAAGCAATTCCACTGGGTTATGCATGCATTATTGCTCAAAACCCATTTCCATATTATTCACATTTATAATAATCTTTTAAAACCAAACCCCTCAATTATATACCCCAAAGAACCATGTGATAAATCATATGTTTTTCTTCTGTATTTCTACTTCCACTGTTCTTTCTCTCGATGTGGATAGTCTTCTTTTTCATAAGTCCCTCAGAATTGTCCTGGATCATTGCATTGCTATTAGTAGCAAAATCTATTACATTCTATTGTGTCACAATGATTCAGTTTCCGTGTACAAGGTTCTCCTGGTTCTGCTCATTTTACTCTGCATAAGTTCATGGAGGTTCTTCCCATTCATATAGAAATCCTCAAGTTTATCATTCCTTTTAGTTCAATATTATTCCATCACCATCATATACCACAATTTGTTCAGCCATTCCCCAGTCAATGGACATCCCCTCATTTTCCAATTTTTTGCCACCACAAAGAGCATGGCTATAAATATTTTTGTACAAACATTTTTTTTGTCTCTTTTGGGTACAAATTCAGTAACAGTATAGCTGGATCAAAGGGCATGTGGTCTTTTATAGCCCTTTGAGCGTGATTCCCAATTGCCAGCCAGAATGGTTGGATCAATTCACAACTCCACCAGCAATGTTAAAGTGTCCAAATTTTGCCATATCCCCTCCAACATTTATTATTTTCCTTTACTGTCATATTGACCAATCTGTTAGGTATGAGGTGGCACCTCAGAGTCGTTTCAATTTGCATTTCTCCAATCAGGAGGGATTTAGAACACTTTTTCATGTGATTATTGATAGTTTTGATTTCTTTATATGGGAACTGCCTATTCAGGTCCCCCCCCCTTTTTTTTTTGGTTGCATTGATTTTGTTTGTACAAAACCTTTTAAATTTAATATAATCAAAATTATTCATTTTATATTTTTTGATGTTTTCTATCTCTTGTTTGGTCTTACACTTCAGATTTTTAAGGAACAATTCTAATTCTGGCTCATGTCTAAAGCTTCCCAGCAAAGGGAAAGTAAGAACATTTGGTATTCAATCATGCTCTACTCTTCATGATCTCACTGGGTGTTTTCTTGAAAAAAATACTGGAACTGCTTCCCATTTTCTTTTCCCAATCATTTTATAGATGAGGAAACTGAGGCAAGCAGAGTTAAGTGACTTGCTTGTGGTAATATAGCTAGTAAATGTCTAAGGCTAGATTTGAACCTAGATTAACTCCAGGCCTGGCACTCTTTCCACTATACCACCTAGCTTCCCTTAAGTAAAAACATGTCAAAAGTATAAACATGAATCAGATAAGGAATAGATAGCTTTATTCTTATACAGAAAAGAGAATGGTAAGAAATTATCCCCTCTGATCTCTTCCTGTCAATTGGCTGTTTCTCTACTGTCTACAAATATGCCCAGATCTCCATCTTAAAAAAAAAAAGTCTTTTTAAATATTGCCCTATATCTCTCTTTCTTTTCATGAATAAAGTCCTTGAGAAGACCATCTACAATAATGACTTTACTTCTTTTCTTTTCCTCTCTGACATCATCAACTGAAACTGTTCTTTCCAAAGTTACCATTGATTTAGGAATGGATACATCTAAAGACCTTTTCTCAATCCTAATCCTTTTTGACCATTCTGAAGAATTTGATGCTTTTTTCAATTACACTCTTCTTTTTTTGACACTCTTCTCTTTAAGTTTCAGTGACATTATTTTCTCTTGGTTCTTCTCCCTATCTCACAGAATGCATTTCCCATCTTTTCTTTATTCCTGCCTTCCCTTTGTTAGTTATTTCCTTGTTAGTTATTTCCTATTTATTGTGCATACAGCTTGCTTTGTATATATTTGTTGGAATTTAGAGGGGTTGGGAAAGCCTCTCTGTAGAAGGTAGGATTTTAGTTAGGACTTCCAGGAAAATAGGGACATCAGTAGTTAAATCAGAGGAAGGAGAAGGTTCTAGGAATGGGGGACAACCAGAGAAAATGTCCAGAGCTAAGAGATAGAGTGCTTTGTTTGTGAAATAGCCAGGAGGCCAGTGCCACTATATCAAAGAATATGTGTTGGGGAGTAAGGTGTAAGAAGAGTGGAAAGGTAAGAGGAGGCCTAGTTTTGAATGGCTTTGAATACCAAACATAGCATTTTATACTTGATCCTAGAGGTGACTAGAAGTCACTGGAGTTTATTGAGTAGGAGGAATGGAAGGAAAATCACTTTAGTGACGGAATGGAAGACGGATTGAATGGAGAGAGACGAGGTAGGCAGAGGAGCAAGGCATGACAGAATCCACGTGGTGGTTTTAGAGGAGAGAAGAGGGTGTTTTTGAGAGGTGCTACGGAGGTAAAAGTGAAAGACTTTGGCAACAACTTAGATATGGAGGTGGCAAGAGGAATCCTGGATGTCTCCTAGTTTTTGAGCCTGAGGAACTGAGTGGGATGGTGTTGATGAGTGGGAATTTAGGAATGGGGGTAGGTAGGAAGGTTTAGAGAGAAAGATAATGAGTTCCAATTTTGTATATGTTGAATTTAAGATGTCTCCTGAATATCCAGTTCGACTTATCTCAAAGAAAATGCAAGATTAGAGGTCAGTAATGAGATTGGGGCAGGAGAGACAGATTTAAGAATCATCAAATGTAGAAATGGCAACTAAATCCATGGGAGATGAGATCAACAAGTGAAGTAGTATATATTTTTTCCATTTATTTTTTTTAGAATTTTATTTGTTTAAAGTTTCCAGGTATCTCCATTCCTCCCTAATTTCCGCACCCTAGAGAAGGTATCATTTGACCAAAAAAAAGATGTATATACGAAAAAAAACTATGTCTTGCTTGTTTCTATTTATCAGTTACTTAAAAAAACAACAACAAAAACCCCTTACCTTCTGTCTTAGAAATGATATCATTTCTAAGGCAGAAGAGCAGTTAGGGCTAGACTATTGAGATTAAGTGACTTGTCTAGGATCACACAGCTAGGAAGTATCTGAGTTCAGATTTAAACCCAAGTCTTCCCAATTCTAGACCTTGTACTCTATCTCCTGTGGTACCTGCCTACCCTACAAGTTATTCTTCAAACAATATTTCTATTGCTCTGTATAACATTCACTTGGTCCTGGGAAATGGCTGAACAAGTTGTGGCATGTTATTGTGATGGAATAATACTGCTCCATAAGAAATAATAAGCAAGAGAAGTAGTTTAGAGGGAGAAGATGGATCTAGGACAGAACACTGACTCCTGAAGATAGAGAGCATAATCTGGGGGAGGGATCCAGAAAAAAAGAGACAAGAAGTGATAGGAAGGAATAGATGCAGGGAGAGAGAGTAGGGTTTCAAATATCAAGAGAGAAAAGAATGTCATAGAGGGGATAGTAATTAAATGTCAAAGGCTGCAGAGAGGCCAAGGAGGATGAATGAGGAAGTGAGGATGTGAGAGAGAAGTTGGATTTCTGTTTAATGGGAAAAAATTAAACTAAAATTTAGAAATAAAGACTGTTCTGATTGCCACCCAATATACACTCCCTACACTGTAGTTTCTTTTCTCCACTGCTGATTCTTTTGAAAATACACATCCAGAATTATGTATTAATATGGCATTTCTGCATAGTAATATCATCCTTAGGGAGAGTGTGATCAGGAAGCTGGCCTCCCTTTCCCAGTCATAGAAGGGCTTCTATCTCTTAGAAACCACTCTGGCAGAACTTCAGACTCTTTTGGAAACTTATGGCCAAGGGCTATTTCTTATTCTTATCCTATTGAAGTAAATGCCAGAAAAATAGCATTCTGTTTACATAAGCCATGTATTTCCTTCCAATATTGTGTCACTGGAAAACTTTGACCCTTGAAAAGGAAACAGCAAAAGGTAGCCAAGAAACTGAAGCATATTTTGAGAGCATTATCTTCATATGCTCTTCCAATTTCAAGACACTACCTTTTTCAAAGACTCCATGCTTGCTGAGACTTGAAGTTACAATAGGAACAATGCTGCTTTAATGATTTTACAAAGTGGTTTCAGGTAGCAGTGATGATAATATTTAAACTGGGATTTTCAAGTGAAAATCCTGTTATTATTTAATAAGCATTTATTTTGGATTTACCATCTTCCCCTGGCATTTCACATATATAAAAGCAGATATATATGTGTATATGTGTGTGTGTGTGTGTGTGTGTGTGTGTGTGTGTGTGTGTGTGTGTGTGATATAAAGGAGTTATAAAGGCAAACCCAGAAATTATAGCTACTTCCCTACCCTCAAGGAACTTCTATTCAATTCAAAGGAACTTAAAAGTATATGGTGCAGCTAGGTGATTCAGTGGATAGAATTCAGTGGAGAGACTCTTCCTTAGTAAGTGGCCTCAGACACTTCTGGTTGTGTGACCCTGAGAAAATCACTAAACCTTGTTTGCTTCAGTTTTCTCATCTGTAAAATGAGCTAGAGAAGGAGATGGCAAACCATTCCAATATCTTTACCAAGAAAACCCTAAATGGGGTAATAATGAGTTGGACAGGACTGAAAAAAAAAGGCTGAACAACAACAAACATATACATAAATATATAAATACAAAATAAATGCAAGGTGATTTTTTTAGAAGATGATGATGGAGATGAGTCTTGAAAGAAAAGAAAGATTTTAAGAGACAGAAATGAAAAAAGAAGTGTAGTCCAGGCAGGGAAGGTAGTCTATTCAAAGAAATCTTTTAAAACCAGGGGTCGGCAACCTTTTTGGCCGTGAGAGCCATAAACACCACATTTTTTAAAATGTAATTTCGTGAGAGCCATACAGTGCTCACAGTACGCGCTCCTATAACAGTGTCTGAAAAAAAAATTGACTTTATGGCTCCTGCAGAAAGAGACATACCTGGCCCTCAAAAGAGCCAGATATGGCTTGAGAGCCATACATTGCCAACCCTTGTTTTGAACTATAGCCATAGTTCTTAATCTTGGAACTGTGTAATTTTAAAATATAGATATAGACAACTGTATTTCTTTCCTTGAAAAAAAACACCCTTATTTCCTGCCTTAATAACAACTCTGGACAAAAGGGCAAAGGCTAGGGAGTTGGGGTTAAGTGACTTTCCCAGAGTAGCACAGCTAGGAAGTGTTGGGGTTAGATTTGAACCCAGGGCCTCCGAACTCCAAGTGTGGTCCTCTCTCCATGGAGCCACCTAGTTGCCTCTTGATAAATGTGTTTTGCATGATTGGTTTCCTTTGCAATCTCATGTATTTGATTTTATGAGCTTAAAAACATTACTCTGAGAAGGCGTTCATAGTCTTGGCCAGAGTGCCAAAGAAATTAATGCTATTTTACAAACAAGGTTAAGAATCCTCAATTTAGAATAATCTATTTAAGACAGAAAAGACTAATTTGAATCTTGAATTTTCCAGTTTCTCATCTATATAACAGTTTCTCATAAGAGCAACTTGTGCAATTGACATCAGGTAAATTTGTCAGATCTATAAACATTCAAGCAAGCAAATAAGAAGGAAAGAGAAGAGCCCATCTTCAACTGAATCTAAATGAGGGGCTTTTCATTCTTAAGAGGATCATCATTGTAATATAAAATTGTATCTAGGGCAATTGGGTGGGGAAGTGCTCAGACACTTACCAGCTATGTGACCCCGGGCAAATCACTTAACCCTTTTTACTTCAGTTTTCTCATCTGTAAAATGAGATGGAGAAAGAATTGGCAAACTACTCCAGTATCTTTGCCAAGAAAACCTTAAATAGGGTCACTGAGTAGGACACAGCTGAACAACAAGTGCCACCTGCACCTTCCTCAGATAGAATGGATTTGTATAATGGAAGGGGAAAAAAAAAGACTGAATTGAGAGTCAGAAGACCAGAGTTTGAGTCTTGACCTGGTCAATTTTCTAAATGACTTTAGGCAAGTTGCTTATGCTCTCTAAGTGTCAGTTTTCTCAGCTGTTATGTGGGGATAACAACATTTGCTGTACTTGTCTTAGAGGATTCTATATCAACTAAGTCAGAGACTGTTATATGAAAGGTTTTGTAAGCTATAAATGTGAATTGTTATTGCCACTGTTGTTGTTATTATTATTATTGTTACTTACTCATGACCCTATATAGTCCTGGGCTGCAACAGAGAAAGTGAAAAAGAACCCAAAGGGATCATTAATCCCTAATTAATTGGCAGCCATGACCCCAGCTATTATGGTTCTTTTAGTTTTAATAATCTACTCTATTACTAATTGTAATTATAATAATTAAGTAATTATGATGAGTAATTATTTACTCCATTGTGATAATTTTTAAGTTTTATTTGGAGCTGATTGGCTTTATATATTGTAGGGGAAAAGAGAACAAGAGACAATTCAATTCAACCATCATTTCCCTTTCCCTTTCTTTCAGGCCCAGAGTAGCCACAGTCTTCTCCAAGAAGGCTTTCTTGAACTTTACCAGATACAGTAGAGATGATCAATTTTCCATTAATATTTTCATCCCTCCCTTTTTAATGACATCTATTATACACAAATTTACATTATATTAATTTGGGCATATGGCATACTCTCTTCCCCATTAGAACTCTAAGGTCCTTCAGGGAGGGGCCTTTGTCTTTTTCTTATCTTTGTCTAGAGCCCTGGGCATGAAAATCTGAGTTCAAATGTGACCTCAGACATTTACTAGCTATGTGAACCTGGGCAAGTCACTTAACTTCTGTTTGATTTCATCCAATCCAGTGGAGAAGGGAATGGCAAGCCACTTCAATATCTTCGCCAAGGAAATCCCATGGACTTTAACAGTCCATGGTGTCATGAAGAGTCAAACATGATGGGGTGATTGCACAACAACAATTTCATAAGACATGATGCATTATACATAGTAGATAATTAACAAATATTCGTTGAATTGAATTGAAAACTGAATTGTTGAGCATCTAATATGTAAATGCTTTGTGTAAAAGGCTCTGGAGATACAAATAAATGCATGAGAGTCAAGACTTTGTTTAAGGGAATGACATTAAAATGATCTGAAGTGGACTTCCGGTTAAGATGGCTGCAGAGTAAGGAGCAGCTGCTCGATCTCTCCTGACCGAACCACACAGGACCCCTCAAGGGGAAATAAAAACGAGTCCAGAGGAACGAAGGAACCCCACAACAGGGCGCAGCATTGAAGGTACGCAGAATTGGGGCATTTCCACACTTTAAAGGGGTGAAACAGCTCTCACTAAAACATGAGAGGAAGAAGCCCCTCCCCCACCCCCCACACCGCACAAGCGGGTAAACAGGACTGGGGCAACCAGACAATCACTGGCAGCCCCTGAGCCCGTACCTGTGCGCTGCAAGACGAGGGACCCCAGGTGGCTGGGACTCTCCCTGAGCGCCCACGTGGGTGAAGGCACCGCCTCCGGCCAGGACAAAGGCCCCTAAAACACAGCCTTTCCCAAGCTCTGAAGGCATTGCCTCAGGTGCGAATAAAGATCTCCAGCCCACGGACTTTCACTACCTTCTGCAGGGGTGAAAGCAGGGCCCTAAGAGCAGCAGTGCAGGCAAAGGCAGCGCCCTAGGCTTGAATAACGATCTCCAACCCGACCAGTGCAGACCTGAGCGAGGCTGTGGAAGCAGCCCCAAAGACTGCTGAAGGAACCTCGGGCAGAGGGGCAGACCGGGAACTACCAGGAGGCCTGACCCCGAGGACAAGGAGACCGGAGGCACCACCCCCCCCCCCAAGCTTGCAAGGCCCAGGCAGACCCGGAGTGCAAAGACAAAGCGGAAAAGGGGCGGGGCTAACAATGGCCAGCAATAAGGAAATCCAGAAGAAAAAGACCATCAAGAGAAACTCTGGAACACTGGACAACTTCTACACAGAGAAAATCCAGACAACAGAGGAGGGAAAACAAAAATCCAAACCTCCCCAAAAAAATGAAAGCTGGTCACAAGCTATGGAAGAGTTTAAAAATGAAATGCTAAGGAAGATGGAAGAAATCTGGCAAGAAAATAACAGTTTAAAAGGCAGAATTTCGCAATTGGAAAGTGAGACAAGACAACTGAAGACGAAAAATGACCAGATTGAAAAGGAAAACCAAAACATTAGAGCCGAAAACCAATCCTTAAAGGCTAGAATCGAACATTTAGAAACCAATGATCTCTCAAGACAACAAGAACAAATAAAACAAAGTCAAAAGACTGATAAAATAGAAGGAAACATGAAATATCTCAAGGAGAGAGTGACAGACCAAGAAAACCGGTCTAGAAGAGATAACTTGAGAATCATTGGTATTCCAGAAAAGGCAGAAATTAATAAAAACATGGACTCCGTACTCAAAGAAATTATTCAGCAAAATTGCCCTGAAGTTCTACAACAAGAGGGCAATATAGACATTGAAAGGATCCATAGAACACCCTCTAAACTGGACCCAGAAAAGTCAACACCCAGAAATATAATAGCAAAATTGAAGAGCTTTCGAGTCAAAGAAAAAATCTTACAAGAAGCCAGAAAGAGACAATTCAAATATCAAGGAGCACCAATAAGGATCACACAGGATCTGGCAGCCTCAACACTAAAAGAACGCAAGGCTTGGAATACAATATTCAGAAAGGCAAGAGAGCTGGGCCTTCAGCCACGAATCAACTACCCAGCGAAACTAACCATATACTTTCAGGGGAAAGTATGGGCATTCAACAAAATTGAAGAATTTCAAGTTTTTGCACAAAAGAGACCAGGACTAATTGGAAAGTTTGACACTCAACCACAGATATCAAGAGAAAGATGAAAAGGTAAATAAGAAACAGAGGGAAAAGAAAGAAAACTCATAGTCTTTTAAGCTTGACTCTTTAAGGGCATAAATAAGATCTAATTATCTGTATTACTAGGTGGAGAAATGCTATGTATAATTCTCTGTAGTGAACTCTATACAATATTATAATATTCACTATTATAGCAACCAGAAGAATAATTCATAGGGAGAGGATAGGATACTAAATGGTCTAAGATGACATGGGGGGTGGGAAAGAGGGGAGGTATAGTAGGGGACACCAAGAAAAATCCGAGTAAATAAGAAAAATAAGATATTCTATTACACACAAAGAGGGCATGGGAAGGGGAGGGGATAAATACTACCATAAGAAGGAGAGGAAGAGAGCATTAAGAGGTAATAATCAAACCTTACTCTCAGTGTAATCAACCCAGAGAAGGAAGAGTAGCTTTATTATCCATCTGGATAAAAAACTCCATCTAACCCTACTGAGAAAGTCAGAAGGGATAAACCAAAGGGAGCAGGGGAGTGGGGAGGCCAAAAAGGGAGGGAAGAAGAAGGGGGAGGGAATTCATTTGGTCTTTAAAAAAACAAAAAGAAGGGAACAACAAGGAAGGGGACAGAAAGGGAAGTCAATCAAGGGAGGGGATAAGGGATACTGGCTGAAAGCAAACCACTGGTGTAAAAGAAAATAGTGCAATAAGAAGGAGTGGGTCTAGGGGAGGATACAAAAAATGTCAGTGAATACACAACTAACAATTGTAACTCTGAATGTGAACGGGATGAACTCACTCATAAAACGGAAGCAAATAGCAGAGTGGTTCAGAAACCAAAATCCTACCATAGGTTGTCTACAAGAAACACAAATGAGGCTGGTAGACACACACAAGTTCAAGGTTAAGGGTATGAGCAAAATCTTTTGGGCATCAAATGAGAAAAAGAAGGCAGGAGTGGCTATCATGATCTCTGACAAAGCCAAAGTAAAAATAGATATGATTAAAAAAGACAGGGAAGGTCATTACATCCTGATTAAAGGCAGTATAAACAATGAGGAAATAACACTGCTCAATATATATGCACCAAGTGGTATAGCATCCAAATTCATAAAGGAGAAACTGGCAGAGCTCAAGAAGGAAATAGATAGGAAAACCATAATAGTGGGAGATCTAAATATTCCTCTTTCAGATCTAGATAAATCAAACCAAAAAATAAATAAGAAAGAGGTAAGAGAGATGAATGAAGTCCTAGAAAAATTAGATCTAATTGATATGTGGAGAAAAATAAATAGGGACAAAAAGGAATACACCTTCTTTTCAGCTGCACATGGTACATTTACAAAGATTGACCATGTAATAGGGCATAGAATCATGGCAAACAAATGCAAAAGAGCAGATATAATAAATGTAACCTTCTCAGATCATAATGCGATAAAAATAATAATCAGTAAGGGCACCTGGACAGGCAAGTCAAAAACCAATTGGAAATTAAACAATATGATTCTTCAAAACCAAATTGTCAAAGAAGAAATCATAGAAACAATCAACAATTTCATTGAAGAGAATGACAATGATGAGACATCCTACCAAACTATGTGGGATGCAGCCAAGGCAGTACTCAGGGGGAAATTTATATCCTTGAGTGCATATATTAACAAATTAAGGAGGGCAGAGATTAACGAATTGGGCATGCAACTCAAAAAATTAGAAAGCGAACAAATAAAAAACCCCCAGATGAAAACTAAATTAGAAATACTAAAAATGAAGGGAGAAATTAATAAAATCGAAAGTAAAAGAACTATTGAATTAATAAATAAGACTAGAAGCTGGTATTTTGAAAAAACAGATAAAATAGACAAAGTACTAGTCAATCTAATAAGAAAAAGGAAAGAAGAAAACCAAATTGACAGTATTAGAGATGAAAAGGGAGACCTCACCTCTAATGAAGGGGAAATTAAGGCAATCATTAAGAACTATTTCGCCCAATCATATGGCAACAAATATAACAATTTAGGAGATATGGATGAATATTTACAAAAATATAAACTGCCTAGATTAACAGCAGAAGAAATAGAATACCTAAATAATCCCATATCAGAAATAGAAATTGAACAAGCCATTAAAGAACTCCCTAAGAAAAAATCGCCAGGGCCTGATGGATTCACAAGTGAATTCTATCAGACATTCAAAGAGCAACTAATCCCAATACTATACAAATTATTTGATATGATAAGCAAAGAAGGAGTCCTACCAAATTCCTTTTATGACACA
>NC_058130.1:266811704-266913086 GCF_016433145.1 Gracilinanus agilis | reverse complement strand
AGAGCGAAAGGAGCAGAGCCAAAAGAACATTGTACACAGAGACTGATATACTGTGGTAAAATTGAATGTAATGGGCTTCTGTACCAGCAGCAATGCAATGACCCAGGACAATTCTGAGGGATTTATGGTAAAGAATGTTACCCACATTCAGAGGAAGGACTGCAGGAGAGGAAACATATAAGAAAAGCAACTGCTTGAACGCATGGGTCGGGGCGGACATGATTGAGGGTGTGGACTCGAAACTACCACACCAATGCAACCACCAACAATTTGGAAATTGGTCTTGATCAAGGCCACATGACAAAACCAGTGGAAATGTGCATCGGCCATGGGTGGGGGGAGTGCGGGGGGTGAAGGGGAAAGTAGGAGCATGAAACATGTAACCATGTTAAAAATGATTATTAATAAATGTTAAAAAAAATAAAAATAAAAATAAAAAATAAAAAAAAAATAAAATGATCTGAAGTAATACCAAGATAATGCATACTTATGTCCAGGTTAAGTTAAAAAATTACTGACCACCAGAAATAAATAACTTTCTCTTTGCCATTAACAATGTGTTTTTATAAAAAGTAATATTTTATTTTATTTTTTCAAACATTTATTAATATTTATTTTTTAGAAAAGTTAACATGGTTACATAATTCATGCTCTTACTTTCCCCTTCATCCCTCCCAACTCCCCCCACCCCCTCATGGCCGATGCACATTTCCACTGGTTTTAACATGTGTCAATGATCAAGACCTATTTCCAAATTGTTGATAGTTGCATTGTTGTGGTAGTTCTGAGTCTACATGCCCAATCATGTCCACCTCAACCCATGTCTTCAAGCAGTTGTTTTTCTTCTGTTTCCACTCCTGTAGTTCTTCCTCTGAATGTGGGTAATGTTCTTTTCCATAAGTCCCTCAGAATTGTCCTGCGTCATTGCATTGCTGCTGGTACAGAAGTCCATTATATTCTATTTTATCACAGTGTATTTATTGGTCTCTGTGTACCATTAATGCTCTTCTTTCGCTCTGCATCAATTTCGCTCCGCATCAATTTCGCTCCTTTCGCTCTGCATTAATTCCTGGAGGTCTTTCCAGTTCACATGGAACTCCTCCAGTTTATTATTCCTTTTAGCACAATAGTATTCCATCACCAGCATATACCACAATTTGTTCAGCCATTCCCCAATTGAAGGACATACCCCCATTTTCCAGTTTTTTTGCCACCACAAAAAGCGTGGCTATAAATATTTTCATACAAGTCTGTTTATCTATGATCTCTTTGGGGTACAAACCCAACAATGGTATGGCTGGATCAAAGGGCAGGCATTCTTTTATAGCCCTTTGAGCATAGTTCCAAATTGCCAGCCAGAATGGTTGGATCAGTTCTAAAAAGTAATATTTTAAAGAGCCCTTTATCATATTTTTTTGTATGCTGGGCCTTAGTGTCTACTGGTCTTCTCTGTTCCTGTCTCTATGTCCTTTGTTTTTTTTTCTCCCCAGAATTACTGCCTATCTTTTATTATCATTGTGCAGGTTAAGAGTAATAATAATTTGTAGTATTCAGATGGCCCTTTATGGTTTGTAAAGCACTTTACAAATATTATCACATTTTATCCTCACAGCAACCTTGGGAGGTAGGTACTGTTAGTACCCATTTTACAGATAAGGAGACCAAGATCAATAAATGTTAAGTAATATGCCCAGGGTTACACAGCCAGTAGGTGTCTGAGGTAGGATTTGAACTCAGATCTTCCTGACTATAGGTCCCATACTCTATCTATTGTATTCCCTGGGTAGATATTTTATCTTAAAAATTGAGCTATTTTAGAAGTATGTAATATTCCATAGAAACTCATAGCAAGGATACCTCCTTGGATAGAATGCAGTTCCCAAAGTTTTTATTTAACAGATATGAAGTCCATGGGTCATATTTTCTCTTCTAGATGGGCTATCACCTTGTCTGACTTAAACCTTTTTTTAGCATTTCTCATTCCCAAAGTCATTGCTGAGAAGTTGAGCTGCTTCATCTATTAAGCACCTACAAAAGCAGAATGATTATTCATTTATTCATAAGGACCTATGTGCATACACAAATGTAGGATATAAAACATATTTAGATCTTTTTATTATATATGTATTATATAAGTATAGAGAAATGAAGTGGAAGATTTTCTTTCAAAGAAAATTGCATTTCAGGTAGTGTGTTTTTTTAAGATTAAAATATTTCAGCTTAATTTTTTTTAAACATCACTTTTCAGAATTGCTTTGAGAATTTCTCTCCTCCTCTCTTCCCTGCATCTCACCCATTAACTTGGTGTCACTATGTACAACTGACAAGAAAGAAAGGCATCATATATTCGATAGTGGTAACCATCAGAAACAGGCTTCTGGCCCTCACAGTTCAATGGGCTGGACTTTGACCATCTTTATGCTCTCAGGGATCTTTTGTATTTTAACTTTAGTGTTCAATATTCAGAGACCTCCACTGTGTGTGTGTGGTCCTCAACTGTTCATGATGAGACTGAGGTACGTTACGTTTTGGTTACTATTTTTGAAAACAACCAGACTTAGATGTTGGCAACCAATGGGAGTCCAGAACAGGTGTATTTTCTGATTAGTTTAGAAAGGAAGTAGCTGAAAACTTGTCAATATCTTGGCCACACGCTGACTTTGAAGGAAACCCCAACCCATGCTGAGTTAAAGTTGCTTATTTTGAAAACAGGCAATGGTGTTTATCAAAGCCTGCTTCATGCAGAGGCCCACAATGGAATGTTAGATGTGTGCTAAGGATACAAGGCTAGTTTTCTCAAGAGCCTGTAAGAGATCAGCACAAAATATCAAAAGGTACTACCAAGAAGTTAAATAGAAGCCTGAAAGCAGGAGGAGCTTGCATCACTATGTTAGCATCAAAAATGCATGTTACAGAGACACGTAGTAAATGGATAATTTGAAGTGTAATAGATGATTGGTTAGTTTCATAATCATTATGCCATGAATTCATTGAAAAATTTTTTTTTACAAAATACTTTTCCAGAACAATTGCATTTCCATTTCCAAATGCTGCACATCTCCCAGAATTGAGGGGAGGAGGAGAAGGGTGAGGGGTGGCAGTGATTTCTCCTTGTCAGCTCTTCATACCTCTCAGGAACATGCATATTACCCAAGGTTTGGAGATAACCCTCCAAAATATTAGCTGAAAGCTTCCTCAGAAAGCAAATCTTTCCCACATCCTTCCCTGCAGTTTCTCTTTAAGAGATGTCAGCATGGCTGAAAGAATGAAGTGGCTCCACATTGTTTGTCTGAACTCTTATGTGCTTAACATTTCCATAACAAAAGTGCCACTCGACTTCTTCCCAACTAATGCAACTCGAGGGCTCTTGTCCTCCTTTAATAAAACATTGTTGAAATCATTTATTTAGAGCCCCTGGTTACTAGTGGGAGAATGACCATCTTTGTGCCAAAATATAGTGTATACAGTTCACTATTTTGTAGTAGATCATTCTGTAATTTAAGAAATTGATTAACTAGATGCCCCAGAAAGTGTTTGTGCTAATGGTGAATTACTTAAGTCACTCAGAAAGTCAAGCACAAACCTTTTCAACTGTTCCCCACAGGCAAATGTCCCAAGTGAAATACAGTAATTTTCAAAACCACTTCTCAGTTGGACAAAGAAGGAGACTAGATACAGGAAAAAAGTTATTTTCTGATTCTGTGTAATTTAGATCATGAGCATCTCCTTGTTGTACTTGGGTTTGATCAGGAAAGACTGGAATGATTCTTTTTTGATGTGAAAGGTTGAAAGTAAATGATGATTCATCCCCCCTCTCTTTATGTGTATTGGAAATGAACCCTTGAAGTTAGGCTAATGAACTCCTAAAATGATACTGGTGAGGCAAGAATAGAAATTTACAAGATTTTACTATGTTCCCAGAATGCTGACACATACACAATTTCTAGTGACCTTGCAACTTCCTAGAGGTATTTATCCTTGGACAATATCCTATGCACAATAAAAGTGAAGAGTCTCACTTGGGTGATTTCTCTGGTGATCTCCAGTGGCAATGGTGGTTACCTGCCTTTATAGGTGAATCTTCTGTCCAGACACTACAGTCTGGATAAAAATGAGTGCCTGCATAGAACACAAGTGAGAGCTAGGGTCCCACTCCAACATAGTAGGGTGTTTTAAAAGTCTACTGACAAGATCAAGGATGTACCAGTTGTTAACGTAAGAATTCACTTGACTAGCCTTATGTTTCCACCTTACATATGTGCACTGCCTGTGTACATTGCTACATATTGTTAAAAATAAACAGAGACCTTATGTTATGTCCATTGTGATTATATACAAAAGCTTTGCTGTGTGCTTGGGTGATCAGTGAAGCTTGAATCTCCTTCTATTTACTGTATGGTCACTGTCAGTTCAATGAACTGCCTCCTTGTTCTCCACCATTGTCCCTCACTCCCTTAAACATTTGTCACTGAGGTGCCTCCAAAGACAAATAAACTGTCACTGAGAATTCAAACCTGGTAACTGGGAAAATTAAAAAAAAAAAAAAAGGCAATGAGGACACATGATTTTACATGAATTTTTAAAAGGAGTTCCTTTTTACCCTGGAAGACCTTAGTTGGGAGTGGGGGCATTTTCAGATCATGCTTTCATTCATTCCACATTGATTGTACACCTACTATATCAAGGCACTCTAGAAAAATCCCTATTGGATTCCAAGGGGAAAGACATTTATTTGTCTTTTCTTCCTCTAATGATAATCCATAGCACTTTCATTTAAGACTACCAAGTGTCCACAATGCCACTAGCTCCCTAGAGAGTTGGAGATATTGCATATGTCAATGTCTATAAAATTCTTTCTGCTTTGGAGAAGCTGGAAATATGCTATCCATTCACTAAAACAATAAATAGCCTTTGGCTCTGATATTGCCACAAATTTCTATAGGATCTCCAAGTTGAGTAGTAGTGTGGGTACCAGGTTCTTCTATATAATAATTTAAATGAAAACAAACTTACTGATCAATGTTCACTTTCTATGGGGAAGGAAGCATAAAGACTCGTGTCCTCCCTCCCCACTGGTGCTTTCTGTTGATTTATTCCAGGCAGATGCTTTTGACAGGAGCCGGTAAAATCAAGTCTTCAGTTTATTGTAGTAGTTAATTATCAGTCCTTTTCTAGTGCTAATGCCTTTTACTCCTTCCTCGGGAAAAACTGAGCCTTTTACCGGGACAAAGGCAACTTTTTAGTAAAAAATGTGTTAAAATAGACTGCATAGATGGAATCAAGACACATTTAAATATATTTAAGGGCATGCTCAAAAGGTTTGCAAACTCAGCGTTTTGTAAAGAGGGCTGATTCCATTTACAAGTGTCTTCCAACCACCCTTTGTCCCTTCTTCCTAAAGAAACAACATTTTCAGCTTTGTTTTAACAATATGTTTACTCAACCATTCAGGTGACTTTAGATCACAGCCACACATTATACTCATAAATGGTTGTTTGATATTACAACTATCCTGAGCTTTCTGATAATATATGAATATATAAGCCCTGGTTTGAGGTTCATTGAAAAGAACCCTGAAAATAAACAAGGAGGAGGGGGGTAGAAGTGAGAATTAATAGAAAACTAATCCTCAAAAATGGGAGTGGGTGAGGGTTGCAGAGAGGTGGAAAGGGGACACAGATTTGTTAATTACTTTAGGCAGCAGAGAAATCTGGTTAAGTTTTCTCGACACATGTTAATATCAAATAAAGAGACACGAGATCTGGCTAATCTGTCGACCCCTTAGACAAAGTTTATTTGTGGTGGCTTTTAAACTTCTGACTTGCCTTCCAATCACAAGTGTTTAAAATGAAAAGCTTTAAATAAACACAAGGAATAGAAGATAAATAAACTTTTTTTTTCCCCCTGCAAGTGCCTTGCTTGGCGAGATTCAGACTCAAATCCCCAGAGAACTGAGCTCTCTCTTTTGTGTTAATGTTTAAAAGATTTTTCCAATGCCGGAGTTTATTCCTACTGCAAACATTTCTATTTACAAGGTCAAGTGTATCAGCACTCGACACAGCTTAAGAGTGTAATTATTTATCTAAGGACGTCTGAGTGTAGATCAGTAGCCCTGGCAGAAAACCAGCCTTCAGCTCATTGCTAAACAACTCTTCACAACAATATTACAAGTTCTGCTAATTGTTCCACACCTCACGTTGTTTACTTTTGCCTAACATTTTTGCTAGGACTGTGAAAGTTACCTCAAAATCCCTGGATTTGTAGACCCATTTATAGGCCGAGATGTTATTGACATGGTTTATTGTATAAGAATGTCTAGTAGCATGGAGGGTACCACTTTACTGGGTGAAAAGAAAGCTAGAGGGAAGGGGGAGGGGAAAGAATTGAGTGTTTCTTATAAGCCCTATATGTGGAAGAGAAACTATTTTGTAGATAAAGGAACTGTGTCACCAAATCTTAAAAACAACTTAAGTTATTCCAAGTAGTTAAATATTTTAACTGCTTTTTTTTTAGATGCCTAATTGTTCATTAAAGTATCCATGGTAATAGTAAAACTTCTATTTATGACGTTTTGAGTCTTGGTCTGTAATTTTAACTTTGGTGGATGCATTTTCTCCACTACCGAGTTTACCAAAAAGTAACTCTGAAAAACAACTTCACTACATTCATTATTTAAAACTCTTTACTGATGTACACACTTACCAAAAACAAAAAAATACACAAAGCCATAGTTACATAGGACTTCTTATGCCTTCTATAAAAGACAAAGTTTAAGGCAGTTTGGAAATGTATTTATACAAATCAACAACGTCGTTCATAAATTCTCTTAAAATAAGAAAGTTAACGTCAAATCTATAAAATACACTGTACATTTGCTGTCCTAGAGCATACTTCACAATGGATTATTGTATTTTGTATCCTTTAAAACAAATGAAAACTGTACATTTCTTTAAAAAGAGTAGCATGAACGTAAATTTTAAACTTTAATTTCTTTTTAAAAAATAAATTATTTTTGAAGCATACATTTTATAAAAATTCTATATACAAGGTACAGCGACTGGTAACAAATCCCAGTTTTAAATACATTTTATATAAGATTTACCAGAGTTCAGCACCCTGATAGGAGTAGAGGCAATATAACAAAAGTTCTTGAAGTAAAAAAAAACAAACAAACAAAAAAATAAAACAAAAACAAACAAACAAAAAACCGCAAACATAACCACTAAACACAAAGTGTCTTTCGGAGATGGCAGTGCAGCGCTCTTTTAAAACAAAAGTTGCATTGTTTAGTATCATTAATAACTTCCTATATCGGCATTTGAGTTTGAATACTGGGTGATGGAACAGGAAGTTAAATTTGATCTGAAACTTTTTTTTATAGGAATGAAATTACCTAAGTATGCTATTCACCATTATACGTTTTAGAATTTTTTCCCCTCCCCAAGGAGTTAAATAGCAATAAAGACCCGATCCCTGCTTCTAACGTCACCGAGAATATTCTGGGCATTGAAACCGAGAAGAAATGAATGAATGAATGACTAAATGAGAATTTAATTCAAGCAGCTGGCTCCCCAAAAGCCGGCTTAAAAGATCCTTAAAAGATTCTAATAGGTCAAACCATAAGACTATTTGCACTTTTCCTTATAGGAGACTTGCAAATAAACCCACAGCAGCATTTCAAACTTATCTCTTTCAAATATCTCTCTACTAGCCACTAACTGGTCCAGAACTGCGGGAGATAAAACTGTAAAGAACGCACTCATCTGAACCCCATGTAGTCTGAGGGGTGTCCCTTTTCCTCCAGTCCTGATACTTTTACCCACTCTCCTACTGCATAAATTGCCTTCTGAAATCTCAAGCAAAGTTGGGGTTCAATCCTGCCAAGCGATCTGGAGTATCTACAATGGAACTGGAGTGGGGGTGGGGTGAAGGGGGGAGACTCAATAAACCAAGAGATTGTGGATTCTCGCTACCCTTCTGGAAAAGGATTGTGTAAAATTGGTGTGAATATTTTAGAGGAATCAAGGGGAGGTTAGGCAGGAAGAAACCGGAGTGCAGTTCATTAGTTTTGCAAAAGAGAAAAAGAGTCCGGAACAATGAAAAGCAAAGTATCCCCGAGCTCTTCTAAAGCTATGTTTTAAGTACCAATTACTTTTACAAGGGAGGGAAGTCAAAGTATAATCGGGGTTATGGGAGTAGATGGGTGGGAAGGTGATGGGGAAAGAGAGAAATCAAGGTGGGTAGGGGAAAGTGGATAGAGGGGAGAAGTGAGAGACGTGATAGAGTGGAGTGATTGCGCGGAATCAAGAGACCAAGCACATGAGGGGACAGAGGAGTTGGGAGAAAAGGCTACAACAGGGGCCGAAAGAACAGCAGCAGCAGCAGCAAAATGGAGACGAGCAGAGTCCAGGCGCCCTCGGGAGTGGAGCGGGAGCTGCCGTTCCTCCCATTCCCGTAGGGCAGCTCTCCGCGCCCTCCTCCAGCTGCAGCAGCCGCTGCAGCAGCGCCGCCGCCCGGACGAGGGGGGTGCGGAACTCCATCCTCCTCGTACTGCGAGTCACTGGCTGTTCCGAGTCCCCCACCACCCCGCTGCCCGGGCTGCTCGTCATCGTAGTCCTCGTCGTAGTAGTCGTCCAGGCCTCCGTCCGAGCCGCTGCTGCCCGGGCTGTTACCTAGCTCGGCCCCGAAGCAGAGCCGGGCCATGTTCTCCTTCACGGACTCGCAGATGGGCCGCTCTAGCCCATCACAAACACAGTCATTGAGTAGGGCTGCCTTGGGCACCGCCAGCATGTCCTCTATCACCGCGCGGCACTCATCGGTGCAGCGCAGCCCGTTGAAGAGCTTCCCGCAGTAGGTCAGATAGCGGTTCAGGGCCAGGTTGCACCGACTATCCCGGTCACAACGCCGTCGGGCCTCAGTGCAACCCATCACGCCGCCTCCCGCACCTCCTCCGCCAGTACCCCCAGCTCCCCCGCTGGCACCCCCACCCCCTGTGCTCGTCCGGGGCAAGCAAGGTTCGATAGCACGCTTGGTCGATTTGCAGTTCTCATCCTGCGCGCAATCACAGTCCTCCAAAGCTGGGCCCCTCCTGGTGTGGTTGAGCTGAATTAGGGCCGAGATGCAGTGGCTTGGGCACCTCCAGCGGGAGGAGAAGGAGGCAGAGGAGGAGGGGAAGGAAGAGGAAGCGGCCACCGCAGCGGCTGCAGCGGCCGCGGCTGCAGCCGCCTGGCCCCCCTGCTGCAGCAGGACTGGTGCGCACGCCTCAGCGTACTGGTTGTACGCGTAGCTGCACTCGGGCTCCCCTTGACACTGCAGCAGCGCCTGCCAGCAGATGAGCCTACGGCCGTGCACCAGCACGGAGCCCCGCGGAGGGGAGCCCAGGAGCAGCAGCGCCATCAAGCACAGCCAAGTGCCAGGCACTGTCCACCACCGGCCACCGCCACCGCCGCCCCAGCAGCCCAGCAAACCTGCCACCATCGCGGGCAGCAGGAGGAGCGGCAGCCGCCGCCGCCGCCGCTGCAGCAGCGGCAGCAGCAGCAGCCAGACAAGAGGGGAATAGAAGGGGAGGAGTGCCACAAGGAGGAGGCACTGGAGGTGGAGTCTGTGCAAAAGTTTGCTAAACTCCTGCCAACTTTTTGCATGAGGGTTTTCATAAATCCATTCTCCCGGCTTGATTTCTCCGTCTTGGTAAAGATGGTTAGGACACTTGGTTCGAGGATGTTCTCTGAAGAAAAAAAAAATTACCCAAAGCGGAAAAAAAAAATCTGCCAATCAACCCTCTCCCCCCGAAATCTTCCCCAAAACAGTCCACCGTAACGGGTGGAACTCAGCGCTGTCCTCGGAGGATCCGGAGAAAGGGGCCGCGGTGGGGCTCCCTTGGCTGCACTAACGCGCTGCTGCGAGAATTCATCTTGTTCTTCCCAGGCAGATCCGTTGTGTGGCTAAGCGGCCCGGGAAAGTTGCCCTTTCTCTCAGTCCCGGGCTTTTTCCTCTTCTTTCTCAGCCTTGCGCTGGCCACATTGCCGCTGCTTCGCTCAGCTTCTGCCCATTGCCCGCGTTCTCTGCCGAGAATTCTCCTTGTCCCTCCACGGCTCTGTCCCCTCCCCCACCACACTTCAGCACCTCGATCTCGTACTCCCCCGAAGCCTCTCGTATCTCTGCTTTCTGGAAAGAGGGAGGACAAGAAGAAACTCTCAGCGGCAGAAAACGGGTTTGCTAGAGTCTTTCTGATGCTGATGCTTTTCCTCTTGTCAACTAGCACTAGAGAGCAGCTCCCCAGATCTAGTGTGTGGACTTTCTCCCGGCGAGGCTTTAAATACAAAAGTCCTCTTGGAGCAACTGCGAGGTGCTTAGATCCCTCCTCATTATGCATGCATGGAAAAGCAAACAAATAAAAACATTAGCAACGCTTCTACTCCTTGCAGTTCCTCAGTCCCTCGCTCCCGGTAGCTCCTGCTTTCTCCTTTTCTCCACTCTCTTTTCGCCCTTTGCTCGGCCCCCTTCCCCGACTTTTCGAGATACTATTGGTCGTGCCTGTTGTTGTTGAAACTTTTTTTTTTTTTTAACTATCCACTAGAGTGGGGCTGGGGAGGTGGGGGGAGGGAGGACGAGGGATGGTGGGCAGCTCACATTCAAGTCTTGAAAGGAAAGGCTTAAGGAGACTGACAGCAGCCCCAAGGAGCTCCTCCTACTTTTAAGGAGGCTCAGAAATGTAGTCCCTACTGGTGCACAAATGAATTTGCAAGGGCTTGCTTCGGGCAGCTGTTTGCATCCGGCAAAGCAACCGGGCTTTTGGATTTGTTTTGAATTTGTTGTTTTATTAATTCGCCCCGGCCCCATCTGTGCCTTCTGCTGGGTCAGGAAATCAGTTTAGTTTGTAGATTTCCCCCCATTGAGTCACAATCATGAAAAAATTATTTTAAAATCAATGGAATTCAGACTCGATTTTTTTGAAAAAATAAAAAAGCCCCAATTTAACAGAATAAATAACATTTTAATTAGATCAGTGCTCCGGAGGCGTAATCCTTCAATTCCAAAAACCACAGTCATCCTTTATTTACACTTTTATTGTTTCATCTATTCATTTTAAAAAAAAAACCTACATTTTTTTAGAAAGGATGTAGTACTAGTATATATGTGTTAATGTGTAAGCTAATGAAATTAATAAAATAAAGTAATAACATTTAAAACAATTACAAATGAAATTTTCAGCCATTCTTTTAAAATTCAATATGAAATGTAAAAAATGACATGCATATTTTTTATTCTGATCATACTAGAAATCTGATGTTTGTCAAGAACAAATCAGAGTTGCCCGACGAAAATAGCCAGGTATTCATCTCGGTTTCTTTTAGCTGCAAAATGAAATGTTTGATTGGCTTGCTTGGCTTGAAATGAAGTTCCTAATCTGTCCTGCAGGGCAGATACTTCCTTTGGAGTATCCTCGAATTTTATTGCTACCTTAATTTCATAGCAACACGGTCTTTGACCACAAGAGGCATAGGGAGTCTGCTGCCTGTCAAAACCTGGCCTTTTTTTCAGCACTCCTCCTCCCCCTCTAGAGTATCAACTCCATCTGTCACAAAAATTAGAGCTAAATCTACTTTCCAGTACCAGAGGGAGCTTGGGTTCCAATTCTTTGTGCATTGCTGTCTGCCTCAGACCACATGTAAGTTGAAATTGAGACCAGAGCCCAAGCAAATGTAGATTTCTGACTGAAAAGCACCATCTTTATTTTTAGATTTTCCTTTTGATTTCACACAAATAAACTAGCTTTGCTACTTGAAGTAGCAGAACAAATGTTTTTAAATGCATAAAGCTAAATATCATAGTTAAAAGGAAACCATTTATATTGAAATACTATATATGTATATATGTGTGTACATATATATATATATATATATATATCCCACAAGTTCCAGGATCCTAGGTTAAAAACCCTGGACTGGATGATCTCTAAATTTCATTCCAGATTTGACATTATATGATTCTATCACTTTGCCAATCACAGTCAGTGTTTAGTTATTTTGACTGTTGAGCTGACTGGACCTGATAGATCAAACTGATTATTGTCTTTTATAAAGTTTGTCTAGTCATATATTTAACCTTTTATTTTGGTCTGTCTTTTTTCTTTATGTCCAGACCTGTGTAGGAAATTTCTACAGACTAGAAACTCCTATTGTTGGAGATTGGCTGTTGTCTGAAATGAATAGTTTTGGTGAATTGTCTGGAACCTTGAAAGTGGAAAAAGTGTTAGTATTAGAGACAGAGGTTCTGGGTTCAAATCCAAACTCCATTCCTTGCTTGACTTGTGACCTTAGATAAGTGAATAACAGCTAATACCTATATAGTACCTACTATATATATTTGATTTCCAAATATTATCTCATTTGATCCTTACAACAGTCTTACCTGGGAGGCAGATGCTATTAACACCGTTTTATAGCTGAGAAAACTAAGGCAAAGATTAGGCTACATGCCAAGGTGATTAAGTCAACTGCTAGTAAATATCTAAGACAAGATTTGAACACAACTCTTCCTTAATCCAGCTCTATCCACCATGTCACATAGCTGCCCCAGGCTCTTTGAGACAGTTTCCTCATTTGTAAAATAGGGAAAGAGAGAATCCTAAGGTTCCTCCCTGCTTCTATCTTTCTTTCTTTCTTTCTTTCTTTCTTTCTTTCTTTCTTTCTTTCTTTCTTTCTTTCTTTCTTTCTTTCTTTCTTTCTTTCTTTCTTTGAGTTTCAAGAAAATTTATTAAAACAACTTGAGTGAGTGAAGACATTCATTGGCCTTCACTGCCTATTTAAAAAAGAGCTTTTTAAAAATTCCTTCAAGGAGGGATAGAGACCAGATTGATGGCAAACTTTTCCCAAGGTTTCATCATCAAAGGATCAAACTGAGTGAGCATCAGGGGCACATATGATTTGACTGTGGTTGGTCAACAAACATTTATTATGAATTACAAACACATATCATATTATCATATGTTGAGTTTGAACTTGGATTTTTAAAAATTTTATTTTTAATGTCATGCAAAAGACACTTCTATACTGATCATTGTAAGAGCACACTCATACATAACCAAAGCCCCAAACTAAAGCCATAAAAACTCTGATGTGAAAGATGATTCCAATAATTCTTTCTCTGGAAGAGCATTCCAGGTCATAGGCCTTTTAGGATTGTCCCAGATCACTGCATTGCTGAGAGTAGCCAAGTTTTCACAGATAATTATCATAAAATATTGTTGTTAATTCATACAATGTTCTCCCAGTTCTGCTCATTTCACTCTGTCAGTTCCTGCAAATCTTTCCAGCTTTTTCTGAAATCTCTTGCTTACTATTTCTTAGAGCATAAAAGTATTCCATCACCAACATGTGCCACAATTTGTTTAGCCATTCCCTAATTGATGGGCATCCCCTCAATTTCCAATTCTTTGCCACTACCAAAAGAGCTGCCATAAATATTTTTGTAAAAGTAGGTCCTTTCCCCTTTTTTATTATCTCTGGGATACAGATTCAGTAGTGGTATTATCGGATCTAAGGGTATGCACAGTTTTATAGCTCTTTGGACATAGTTCCAAATTGCCCTCCAGAATGGTTGGTTCAGTTTGCAACTCCACTAACAATGCATTAGTGTTCTAATTTTGCCTCACCCCCTCCAACATTGACCACTTTCCTTTATTGCCATATTGGCTAATCTGATAGGTGTGAAGTGGCACCTCAGCTTTGTTTTAATTTGCATTTCTCTAATCAAGAGTGATTTAGAACATTTTTTCATATGATAATTGGTGGCTTAGTTATGGTATCACTCATATCTAAATCATATACCCATTTTGACTTTATCTTAGTATAGGTATGATACATTGATCTATACCTAGAGTCAGCCATACTTTTTTCCAATTTTCTCCCCAGTTTTTGTTAAATAGCAATGAGCTTGGGATTTTCCTGACTGCAAGGCCTACCTTCTCTTTACCATACTGTTTTTCTTCTCAGTTTTTTTTTTGCACCCATAATTGGTTCAATTAAATTCTCCAGACATTTACTTTTAAAGCTATTTTATTTTTCCAATAATGTGTAATAACAATCTTTTACATCCATTTTCCAAAACTATCATATGCAAAATGTCTTCCCTGCCCTCCCACTCTTCCCTCTCTCCTCCCTGAAATGTAAGCAATTTGATCTAGTTTATACATATATGATCTTGCCAAACATATTTCCATATTGGCCACATTGTGAGAGAATACTCATTATTCATATAAAAGCAAAACTCCAAATTAAATAAAATGAAACAATGTGTTTTGATATGTATTCAGATTCTATCAGTTCTTTCTCTGGAGTTTGATGGTATTTTTCCTCATAAGTCTGTCAGAATTGTCTTGGATCATTGTACTACTCAGAATAGCTAAGTCCTTCACAGCTGATCATCATACAATATTGCTATTACTGTGTATAGTGTTCACCCGGTTCTACTCACTTCACTCTGCATCAGTTCATATAGCTATTTCTAGGTTTTTCTGAAATCACCCTGCTCATCATTTCTTATATAACAATACTATTCCATCACAATTATCTACCACAATTTTTCAGACATTTCCTCACCAAGTGTTTATTAAATGTTTAAGCTTTGATACCAAGGAATAAATAAAGCATATGAGTCTTTGCCATTGAAAATCTTTTAGCCAATCAGGGGGAGACAGGACATATACAAAAATAGCCATAATACAGACAAGAGTCTTAAAGGAAGAAATAATATGAATAGATTGTTATCTTTATTATTGAAGAGATCAAGGAGATCACAACTCTATTAGTGTGTTGAATTGTGCACACAAGAGATATACCATCAAAGTGCCATGAGAGAATCAAGAAGGGAAAAAATACTTTGGCTTTGGAGAGATTTAATGAGGGAAGTGGACTTAAAGCTTGGTAGGTTTTAACAGGGGGAGAAAGAGGTAATGCATCATAGGCATCAAGGATAATATGAACAAATGCACAAAGGTAGGAAAGGACAGAATGATCTTGTTAAAAATATATAGAGAGGGGGGCAGCTGAGTAGCTCAGTTGTTTGAGAGCCAGGCCTAGAGATAGGAGGTCCTATGTTCAAATCTGGCCTCAGACACTTCTCAGCTGTGTGACCCTGGGCAAGTCACTTGACCCCCATTGCCTACCCTTACCACTCTTCTGCCTTGGAGCCAATACACAATATTGACTCCAAGACGGAAGGTAGGGGTTTAAATATATATATATATATATATATATATATATATGAGAGAGAGTAAATTAAGGGAAATAGTATAAGATAATGCTGGAAAGGTAGGTTGAGGGCAGATTGTGAAGAGCTTTGAATAGTTTGGCTAGGTAGTTTGGACTTTGTTAAGCACATTTTGTGGTTATTGTGTTGTTTTAGTTATGTCTGACCCTTTGTGGCCCAAATCATAGTCTTTCTTTCTTGGCATAGATACTGGAGTGGTATGCCATTTCCTTTTCCAGGTCGTTGTACAGATAAGGAACTAAGACAAACAAGGTTAAGCAATTTGCCTAGGGTTACACAGCTAGTAAAGGTCTGAGGCCAGATTTGAACTCATGAAGATT
The DNA here is from genome assembly GCF_016433145.1 of Gracilinanus agilis. NCBI lineage: Eukaryota > Metazoa > Chordata > Mammalia > Didelphimorphia > Didelphidae > Gracilinanus > Gracilinanus agilis. The sequence goes on along the minus strand of NC_058130.1, from coordinate 266,897,496 downwards.
AATCTTTCAGATTCTAAAATCAGTGTTCTATCTCCTGTATGACCTATTGTCCTTCATTAGGCAAAGGGAAGTCATTAAAGAGTTGAGCAGGGAGGTGAAATGAACAGAGCTATGGATTAAGATTTCTTAGCCAATGTTACTTGGGCTAGAGCCTGTCAACAAGAAGACAATTTAGAAAGATATCATCCAGGTGAATTAATGAAAATATGAATTATTGTGATTGTATGAAAAGGAAGGGACAATTTTTAGATATATTAGAATGGTAAAACTGACAAAACTTGACAACTCTTTTGGTATGGAGGGTGAGGGAAACAGGAATCAATGCTACTGAAGTTTTCACCCTGTATTTTAGGAAGAAGGACAGTACATTAAACAATCCAGTTCAACTGAATGAGTCTTTTTATTTTTCCTGAATTTCTTTTTTAGTGATGTTTTCCAGTGCATTTTGCTTTTATGTCACAGTTATTTCCTACTCCACTCCAGATTTATTTTCTCTTGTGAAAAAAAGATAATTAAGCAAAAACACCAGAAGCAAGGGCCATGTCAAGGACATGAATATATGATATGATATTTTGTTCTAATTTTTTCCCACTACTCTGCTTTGAGGGAAGAGGCATAGTTAGTTATCTCTTCAGCTAGACTGTGCCTGGCCTTTCCAGTACTTTAGAGTTTGATTTCCTTTTAGTGATTTTTTTCATTTACATTATTGTAGTCAAAGTATATATTATTCTTTTGCTTCTCTTATGTCTTTCTATATCAGTTCATGTAAACCTTCCCATGTTTCTCTGGTTTTCTTATATTTGTCTGCAATTTTCTAGGTGAGGGAGAACAACTCTGTTTTTATTTTATTTTCTATCACAAAGACTATTGTTGTGAATATTTTGATATATATTGGACCCATGTTTCTCCCTCTGATTTACTAGAAGTATATGACCAATACAGTGTGGTCATTTTTTTTGGTCAACTTTCAAGATATTTGGTGAAACCTGAAAGTTGTTTTAATTTACATCTCTCTATCAGTGTTTTGCAATGTGTTTTTGTGTAGCCATTTAGAGTTTACAAGTCTTTTAGAAATTGTTCTTAGTAAAAAAAAGTACATTTAGGAGTAAATATTATTTCAGTTTTGAACACACTGGGTTAGCAATAGTATTGGCTAAGAAATAGCCATTGGGTTAGTGGAAGAGAGTAGACATACAATACACAGTAGTAAATGATTACAGTAAACTTGTGTTTGACAAATGTAAAGATTTAAGTTCTGGGAACGAAAATTCACTATTTGGTAAAAATTGTTGGGAAAACTAGAAAGCAATCCAGCAGAAACTAAGTAAAGACCGACATCATACACCATTTACCAACATAAGTTTAAAATTGATACATGATCTAGATATAAAGGGAGCTATCATGAGTAAATTAGAAGAACAGAGAACAAATTACCTATCAGATTTATGAATAGGATAAGGATTTATTAGAAAACAAGAGGTAGAGAGAACAGTGATATGTAAAATGGATATTTTTTATTATATAAATAAATTATATAAATTAAAAAAGTTTTGTACAAATAAAAACAATGTAGTCAAGATGAGAAGAAAAGCAGAAAATGGGCAGAGAAAGGTGGGATTTTATAGACAGTTTTGGGGATAAATATATATAAATATAAATATATAGAGAACTCTGTCAAATTTATAAGAATAAGGTCATCCCCAAATTAATAAAAGGTCAGACAGTTTTTGAATGAAGAAATCAAAGTTATATGTAAAAATGCTCTAAATCATTATTGATTAGAGAAATGCCAATTAAAACAACTCTGAGATATCTTTCACACCTATCATATTGGCTAAAATGATAGAAGCTAAAATGATAGACAAATGTTGGAAGGGATATGGAAAAATTGGGATATTAATATATTAATATATTGTTGGTGGAAACCATAAACTGACTCAACCATTTTGGAGAGCAATCTGGAATTATGCCCAAAGAGTTAGAAAACTGTGTATACCCTTTGACTTAGCAATACCGGCATTAGGTCAGTGTCTCAAGTTGGTCAGAGAAAAAGGAAAAATATTCTTTTTTTTTTAAACCCTTACCTTCCATCTTGGAGTCATTACTATGTATTGGCTTCAAGGCAGAAGAGCAGTAAGGGCTAGGCAATGGGGGTTAAGTGACTTGCCCAGGGTCACACAGCTGGGAAGTGTCTGAGGTCATATTTGAACCTAGGACCTGCTGTCTCTAGGCCTGGCTCTTAATGCACTGAGCTACCCAGCTGCCCTGGAAAAATATTCTAAAGTAGTTATAGCAGCTTTCTTTATGGTGGGAAAGAACTGGAAATTGAGGGGATGACTATCAGTTAGGGAATGGCTAAACAAGTTGTGGCATATGATTGTGATGGAATACTTCTATTCTGTTAGGAAAGATGAGCTGGTTAATTTAATTTATTTTAATATAAAATTTCCACATAAGTTTTCTGAAGTTATAAGATCCAAATTGTTTCCCTCTCTTCCATTCCCCCTCCAAGAGCTGGCAAGCAATTCAATATGGGTTATACATGTATTATCACGCAAAACATATTTCCATATTATTCATTTTTGTAAGTGAATAATCCTACAAAACTCAAATGCCCAAACATATACCCAAATAAACAAGTGATAAATCATATTTTTTTCATCTGCATTTACTCCAACAGTTCTCTCTCTGGAGGTGGATAGCATTCTTTGTCATAGGCCCCTCAGAATTGTTCTGGATCATTGTACTGCTGAGAGTAGCTAAGACTATCACATTTGATCATTCCACAATATTGCTATTACTGTGTACAATGTTTTCCTGGTTCTTGTTATTATACTCTGCATCAGTTCATTTGGTCTTTCCAAGCTGGTTAATTTTAGAAAAACATGGAAAGACTTTCATGAAATAATGGAATGAAATGAACAGAACCAAGAGAATGGTACATAGAGTAACAGGACTGTTATTTGAAGAGTAACTGAATGCCCACCTCCAGAGAAAGACCTGATAAGTAGAAGAATGAATTGTTTTTTGGAGAGCAGTCTAGAATTATGCCCAAAGAGTTAGAAAACTGTGTATGCCCGTTGAGTCAGCAATACCAGTATTAGGTCTTTTTATACATACACACATATCTATATCTATATCTATATCTATATCTATATCTATATCTATGTCTATGTCTATGTCTATGTCTATGTCTATGTCTATGTCTATGTCTATGTCTATAAAACCAACCTCTAATGGAAGGGGTGAGACAATTCAGAACTTAAAATGTAAAAAAAAAGTAAAATCAAAGAATATAGTGGCACTGTTGCTTTTCTAACTCCTAATAAGAATTCTTTGTCAGTCATGGTGCAAGGAAAAACATGATTCTTTAATTAGAGATGACAAAACCAGTCAAAAATTTTTTTATTAAAATAAGGATGATATAAGGATTTACTCTCATTAAAAATGAACTTTGTTATAAGTGTATATTGTGCTTTAAGATATTGGCCGATAATAGTAGGACACTAAGTTTATTGCCAACAGCAATATTTATCACTTTTAAACAGTTTCATTTCTGCACACCAAGTAACAGAATTTTCTAACTTATTTAGAATGAAGAGTTTCAGAAGACTTTGAATCCATTTAGCTAAAATACAAAAATGCCAAACCTTTTGATTAGTTTGTAAAAACTAATTGACAAGAGGAAAGGTAGAAATCTACTAGCTGAATTTAAAAAGAAAACTCTTATTTTCTGTCTTAGAATCAATACTCTATTGGTTACAAAGAAGAAGAGTGCTAAGGGCTAGGCAATGGAGATTTGTGACTTGCCCAGTTAGGAAGAGTCTGAGGTCACATTTGAACCTAGGACCTCCCATCTCTAGATCTGGCTCTCAATCCTCTGAGCCACCTACCTGCCTGTTTCTAGCTGAATTTTAACAAAAAATTTGCATCACTGGAGAATAGGATTGAAGAATTAGAATGAGGCTTAGGAGAAAGAGGTACACGTCCATTTGGATATACATATCTTTATGAAAAATCTTTTTCAGATGTCAGTCATTAATATCAAATATAAAATAAACTTAATGTAGAACCCAGCATTCAAACCACAGTATCACAAATTGTTGAATTAAGATTTAAAAAAAAGTACTGAGCTATGTTATCACCATGCTTTCACTAAATAATATTAATCATCTTTTTTTCCCCAATGAGAACAAAATGTTTCCTACGTGTGTGATTAATAAATAAATTAGAGAGGCAGTGAATGGGAATTAAGCTGGGAACTAGGAAAACCTGGATTCAAGTCCTGCTTTGGAAACATAATGACGGTGTGACCCTGGGTAGGTGGTGGATGGAGGGAAGTCACTTAATGCCTTCACTTTTCAGATAACTCTCTAAGACTATAGTTGCTTAGAATGAGCATCTCTCCATCAGTAGAGGGAGTTTTCTCACTGTGAGTTATCTATGCTAATTAAATTACAGGCCTAAGCCTGTATATTATAAACATATATATGAAATATATACACATATATATTTTTAAAATATCATTTCTTTGATCTTTATTTCTCCCTGTTTAAATATTTTTTTTTGCTTAGAAGTTTTGTAAATAAATCTTCTTCTCTCCTCCCTAGCTGCTTAAATTCTAATTGGTTTCTGAGGGCAGAGCTAGGATAGGCCTGGGAAGTCTTCCCTTTCCACTCCCTAACACCTATTACCTAATTTCCATAAGGCACTAGAGGATCACTTCCCATGAATACTCTTAACAGGAGTTCAGAAACTCTGAACCAATCTTTTGTTCCAATCCTTGAAAACTAACAATTCTTCTTCCCAACAATTGTTGGTCACAGACATAGCTGTCCATACAGCTTGGATGAGCAGGGAGTCTCCAACTACAATCTTTTTTGTAAGATGGTGGATTTAACATGGAGTAGGTTGCCCTCCCACTCCTTTCTAAGTTCCCTAAGGCTTTAGCTTCCATCACTGCAACTATATCTACTAGACCCCTAGGTATTACTCTTTGACTTGATGTTGCCCCCAAAGAATGCCTGAGATTTGTCAACAACCTTTATATTGTACCCTAGGGACTATATTAAAAAAACCTTTACTTTCTGTTTTAGTATCAATTCTAAGACATAAAAGTGGAAAGAAGAACTAAGCAATCAGGCTAGACTTTCCCAGGGTCATACAATTAGTCAGTGTATGAGGACAGATTTGAACCCAGGCCCTCCTGACTTCAGGATTGGTGCTCTATCCATTGTGCTACCTAGCTGCCCCTACCCTCGTAGGGTGGCCTTGTTGCTGAACCTTCCTATAAGTATTGTCTTCCCCTATTAGAATGTGAACTCCTTGAGATCATGGAATGTCTTGGTTTTCTATATGTATGTCCAGTACTTAGCACAATGCTTTGCTCCAAGTAAGTACTTAATAAATACTTAATTCAATTCCATGGCATTTCAGTCTATTCTATTTCACATATTAGTACAGAGTATAAGTATATAATATTAAATAATATTTATATATATATTTGTGTCTGTGCTTAATTTTTTTAAAGAATAGAGAAACATGATCAAATAAGTCATATGGTGTGGTTTTAACCATTCAGAATAATTTTTGAATTTTCATCAACCAGAAACTGAGCTTTCTCGTTGAATATGCTAAATTTCACTATACTAGTCATGAAAACATAACATAATGGAACCAGCCATCTTAACAAATGCACAGATATGTTTAAATACCATAGAGTCTTATTCTTTAGCATGAAAGTAATAAAATTAATTATGAGCTAATATTAATTAGTTCAATTTATCAATAATTACTATATAATTAATAATTAATAAATATATAATGGAATTTCTATTGGGCCCTTGTAGCTTCTTTTAGACTTAAGCTTTGGCCAATTTATAGTTATGGCTCCAAACCAGGATTTAAGGGCCCGGTTTGGGCCCGGTTTGACCATCAGTGATTGCCCTTCCCAAAAGTGAACAGTGCCACAGTTCAGTTTCTTTAGAATCCCCATGGTGACTTCCTAGGAAAGAAGAGTCATATAAGAAAGAAAACAGTTACTAAGGATGTTCAACCCAGATCATCAAGTTGGACAGTCATTAGATGATGGAACAAGGAACTCCTTATAAAGAACTCAGAAAAACTCCTAGGGAAGATGCAAACTTGATCATCACTCTTTGGAGCTTTTTATGGTCTTTCTGGGACCCTGTCAAAGCTCCATTATATTTATTTCAGAAACCTCACCCATTCCTCAATATTTCTTATATCCAATACAAAAAAGACAGGTCCTAGTAGATTAGAACCTTTTATGTTTTTCATCTAACTATCCCTGGATAGAAAGTTCAGCAAATAGTATAGAAGAAGAAGGGTGTGGGGTCACTAATCTTGGTAACATTGAAAGAAGAACCTGGAGAACCTTCAGAATTTTCTCTGCTGGGGGCAGCTGGGTAGCTCAGTGGAGTGAGAGTCAGGCCTAGAGATGGGAGGTCCTAGGTTCAAACCCGGCCTCAGCCACTTCCCAGCTGTGTGACCCTGGGCAAGTCACTTGACCCCCATTGCCCACCCTTACCAATCTTCCACCTATGAGACAATACACCGAAGTACAAGAGTTTAAAAAAACAAAACAAAACAAAAAAAAAAAGTATTTTCTCTGCTATTGAAAAGAATCATTGACCCTTCCCTTACTCCTTTTTTAGAGTAGAACAGACAGTGAAACTCTGGGGGATTTGATTTAATGTTTATTTACTTTAGTTTTATTTTATCAGTTTTATTTTAATAAACTCCCACAGAAGTTTTCCAAAGTTATATGATCCAAATTGTCTCCTTCTCTTCTTCCCTGCCACCTCCAGAGCTGGAAAGCAATTCAGTCTGGGTTATACATGTATTATCAGGCAAAACATGTTTCCATATTATTCATTGTAATATTTTTATATCTTGCAAATCCCCAAACCCCAAACATATATGTAAATAAACAAGTGATATATCTTATTTTTTCATCTACATTCCTATTCCAACAGTACTTTCTGTGGAGATGGATATCATTCTTTTTCATAAGTCCCTCAGAATTATCCTGTATTGCCGTCAGTAGCTAAGTCTATCACATTTGATCCTTCCACGATATTACTGTTACTGTGTACAATGTTTTCCTGGTTCTGCTTATTTCACTCACCATCAGTTCATTTTTGTCTTTCCAGTTCTTTCTGAAATCATTCTGTTCATCATTCCTTATTGCATAATAACATTCCATAATCATCATATACCACAATTTGTTCAGCTATTCGCCCTGGGGGGAGTTTTTTAAGCAGAAGATGGAGATTGGAGATACATTTTTATCTTGGTTTCAGGAAGGAAACAGTGATTACAGATTATTTGATCACCATTTGTAAATGTGAAGTCTAATTTAAAAAAACATAGCACAAAATTTTAATTTAATAGCTTCATTAACTTATTTTGAGAAAAACCAGTGGTTAGCTAGGTGGCTTAGTGGATTAAGGGTCAGGTCCTGAGATGGGAGGTCCTGGGCTCAAGTCTGACTTTAGTCACTTCCCAGTTATGTGACCCTGGGCAAGTCACAACCCACAAGTCAAGTCCTTATTGTTCTTCTGTCTTGGAAATGAATATATTGTATTGATTCTAAGACAGAAGGCAAGGATTTTTTATTAAAAAACAAACTAAACTAAAAATCAACAATATATGTATACATGGTAGGGTGGGAGGGTGATCAGAGGATCCCCCAACCAAAGGTATCCAATGAGTCCATATGATGAGATTAGTGGGTGTAAGATGTAGGTAAAGAGACAATGAAGCAATAATTTCCAGACTTTGAGTGTTGGTTGTATTCATAGAATATAGAAAGTGGGACCCTTGAGTGTCTCACACTTTGAGTAACCTGTTTGAAGGCTATAAATAATGGGGAGCTATGAGTGGATGATTCATAACTTGAAAAGGAAGACCTGGGTTCAATTTATGCCTCTGGCATATGTTAGCTATACAAAGTAAATTAATTTAAGTGCTCCCAGGCAACTCTCTAAGACTAGTTACTTGAGGGGCTGCCAATTTGCATCAGTAGGGAAAATTTCTACCCTATACCCTAAACTTATGAAAGCACATATCCTGGCCAAAAAAAGAAGGCGATGGAGAGAGTGGCAATATATCCTACAATGAGAAAAAGTTTTTTGCAAATTGAGAACTGGAGATAAAACAAAGAGATTTACAAGGTTCCAGGTACCTAAGTTTGGCATCAAAATTGTTTCTTTCTTTTTTATATTGAGAGAGTTAACTTTCACATCTTTATTTGCACAAGAATATAAAGTTTTAAGTATCAAATACCAGCCTCTAATATGAAAATCCATCTTTGGAAAACTCGTTTTTTTCAGTAAAGTAATGGAAAAAAACCTCAGAGTTTTTTTTAATAAATTGGTTTGAAATGTTCTGTAAACATTAAGGAATGTGATTTGTAAGAAAACAGCCATCAAAAGTCTGAAAACCTTTGAACCTTATGGAGCATATGTGAAAGGAACCAGCCCTCATTTTGTCTGTTTCTTTAAAAAAAGGTATAAAACCAGAAAACCAAAAGATTAAATATACCAGCTAATATAAAATATGTGAGCCTTTTTTATTAATGTTTCTCAAAAAATTCGTTGGTTGGGAGGAGAAGTATTCCCCATTTTATTGTGTTAGGATTGTTTTCTTCTGCATTTTAGCAGCCCTGTAATTGTCATAAAATAGCTTACATAAAAGCTGTGATTTGATGGACTGATAAAGATTAAAAACCATGTAATTATATCTAATGGAATGTGTACCACAGGTCTTATAGCCACTTCACCAAACACATCACTAGCTAATTCTACCATCTTCACACCTTTCAACTTAATACACTCCCCTTACTGGACTTGTAAATGACTAGCCATGAGTCAATCAGTAAGCCCTTGAATGTGGTGTTAATGGGAATATTTCCAAATTGTGTGGGCAGACATTTTCAATGCTAGAACAAAGTCTTCATTGTTTGTGGCAGTAAGGATCCAGAACAAAACCTAGGCACATATCTTCTACACTAGAAATCTGTCCAAAGAGATCAGTTGCCACCACTGGATGATGGGAAGTTCACAGAAGAAATTATGTCCAATGTACTGCCAGAGTCTTCCACAGGGGATTAATTGCTTATTTCTACTTAATTTATTCTTTTGGTTAAGAACATGGCTCATTAAAATGAAAGAGTTCCAAAGTTAGAGGTAGTATGTTGGTAAAATTTTAACAATAGCAAAGAAGGAAGAAGAAGAACAACAATAACAAGAAGAAGAAATGTGTATATGTGTGCTGATTTCTAAGGTATAAATGCCCTGAAAATGTAACAATTGATCAAGTTTGCTCCAGTCTGTCTCTGGATAGAAAAATGTCCATCTTTATAGAGTCCTATAATATCATAGAATCATGGAATAACAGACCTAGAAGAGATCTTATAAATCATCTTTTAAGTTCATCACCTTCCTCCTCTTCATTTTTTTAATTATAATTTTGCTTTTTGACAGGGAGCTAGATAGAAAGATAGAAAGAGGGAAAGAATGATAGAGAAGAAGGGAAGGAAGGAAAAAGAAAGAGAAGGGAAAGATAGAAAAGAAAGAAAGAGATAAAGAATGCTCAATTTGCCATTTAATATTTGAGGTACATTCAGGGATTGGGAATTATTAGACAATAGACAATTTTAATGAAAATATGAGAAAGGTGAGAAAGTTTTGTACAAAAGATATGAGAGCCCTTGCCCACAGAATATACTTTTCTCATGAATTTCAGAACTAAATTGAGAATCATTTCCATGTTAAGTAAAAAAAATGAGGGAAATCAACATAAAGTAATGACCAGTGAAGACCACTGCCTCTTGGACTCTGTTTTGCCATTGCCAAAAAAAAAAAAAAAAAAAAAAAGAGTTGAGCATTCTGTCATCTGAGGAAATTTTCCAGAAAGCAACCAATATTATTCTCAGAAGCACTGGATGAAGGTGTTCCAGGAACCTGAAGCTTCTTGAGAACAGGGATTATTTTTATTTGTTTATTTATTTTAAATTGTGTTTTCCTATCTTACTCAGGCTTAAAGAACAACAAAAAGCTTCGGAAAGAAAGAAGAAAAGGAAGAGAGTGGGGGAGGAAGAAGAGAGAAAATGATGAAGAGAAAGAGAGAAAAGAGTTCCCACTGTGGAGTACCTACTCTGTTTCTGACTGGGGCCAGTTAACCTTAGGTAATCTGGTTACCCAACTCCATGGGAATTCACCATATCCCCTCAAAATCAGAGCTCACCAGCTGCCTCCAATGTATTTACTTTTTCTCTCGTTAGCCAAAGCATAAAATTAGTGAGAGGAATGATTACCCATTCAAAAAAATTGTGAACTTGGATTTTATGTAGCAAAGGCTATTTTATTTCATTCTCCGGAGAATGGGTGCTCATGAGCCAATGTTATAGCCAGCAAGTACAATGTATGGGAGCACTCGGGCTCCTTTTGTCCTAGTCCATGGATGGTGAACCTTTTAGAGACTTGAGTGCCCAAATTGCAACTCTCCCTCCACATGTGAGCCCCCCACCTTACTCCAGACAGGGGAGGGAGGAAGCCCTCTCACTGGGCTGCTGGGAAGAAGGATGAGTTATGTGAAAAATGTCCTCAGGCAAGCATGGAGAGGGAAAAGGGAGCAGCCCCCAACTACACACATGCCATAGGTTTGCAAACATGGTATCTTGTCCCTAATACAAGTCAGTTCCCTCCCTTGGTTCACTATTAGAGTTACAATCTAGGTGTGAGAGCCAGCTAATCAGAAAGAGCAAATTACAATGCCACATTACCTTGATTATCATATATGTTGTAATCAATCAAAGTGAAAACAACATTAACTGTTAGCCTCTTAAAGGAATACCCTATCCGTATTCCTTGTCATGTCCTGCTGATGTGGATATGGGGAAATGGGGCTTAAGCTAGAATGTGGCCTCATCTCTTCCCATTTCTACTCCATTTTAGGGGATCCATGAGAGTAGTCCATCATCTTTTTATCTCTCATATCTTGCAATTAATTTATCTCTCATGTCTTGCAATTAATTTAAAACAAAGATATTTTTGCTTTATATAGACTAGTAAAAAAAAGAAGTTGCAATAAATAAACCTAGGGTCTAGTCTCCCATACCTTCAGCGGGGAGGATAGGAATACTTGGGAATCATTCATGAAAAATATACGGAAAGAGAAGAGGTGTGTTTGGATCATCTACATTAGAGCAACCCACATCTCTAATATTGGGAGACCATCAGTATCTTCTCATATTATCATTGCTCTCACTAGGTGTACTCCTTGTTGGGCATGATAGAATCACTTCATGTTGTCAGTGAACTGCTTTTACAAGGTCTGATCTCTTTTGTTTGGTAGTATCTCTTGGCGATTTAATTATTCTGATAATTGATTTTCCATTCCTTATGAAGTTCTGCATTCATTTGAAAAGAGCATAAATATGGAACATATAATTATTTGAAAGCAGTGGTAACCCAGCTTTCATCTCAGATCTAGTCTACTAGGGTAGAGTAGCAAGAACCTTTGTCTGATAAATGTAGGCTGACAATTCTTGTCATATATACCTGCTCAGCAGAATGCCCAAAGTCTTTTCAACCTTACCCCACACCTCCATCTCCCCACAAAGATTATAGTTCCAGATAAGAAATTTCTAAAGTCCTCTGTGGTTTAACATACAAATGAGATTAGGATAGAAGGTGAGAAATTCCCCCCAAATGATGCACAAAGCAAAGGAATAACCATGAACAAAAAGGGAAGCTAAGGAGTCTTAAAACAAATAGAAGCACATCAAAAAATAAAATCCAAGAATCCAAAAGGCCATAATGGAAAAATAAATTTAGACCTGGACATAAAGTTTAACATGGAAAACATTTACAGTGCAAGGATGTGTTGAATGGAGTAGGGCAATCTAGGAGAAACCAGGACCCTTGATATACTGGGAGACCTTAAGGCTCAGCAGAACTAGCAACAGCAACCAAAAAAATGTCACTTCTGTAGTGCCTTTAGGCTAAAATGGAAATGATTCCTCTTCTCCCATGCCCCAGGATTTGGGATTTTCTTCAGCTAATTTTCTTTACATTTTTCAAATGGGACACACACACACACACACACACACACACACACACACACACACGGCACAAAGGATAAGAGGTCCTAATAGGTGGACAAAGGATTTTGGTGTCCATTCTACCAGGTCCCAAGAAATAATGAAAATAATACTTTAAGATAATATGGTAGTTTCTTTTCCCTCCCATCCAAAAGGAGGGAGAGGCTGAAAATCTTTAGTGGAGGTCTTGGTCTAGCAGCCACTGCTACTGCTGCTGCCAGGATCAGAAGACAAAACCATGTGGAAGCTATCCAAGGCCAGTGAAGGAAAGTCTGTAGTTATATGTGTTTGCTAAGAATAAAAATGATGATATTCCCTTTGTTCCAGGAAAAGAATGGCTGTTTTACTTGATTTCTTTAAAATTAACTTTTTTTTTTTTATGACAGTCCACCTAGCCTCTAAAAACTAGCATTCGGCTAGTATTTCATTGGCTGAAAGGCAGCTGAGAGTTTTGGTTGGGAGGAAAAGAAAGGGGAGAGGAGGGAAGAGTATCTTTATAAATCAGTGGGGTCTAGGGGCTTGAATGAACCAAATACTTTTTTTTAATTGAACAGATACCACTGAATTCTCTAAACACAGAATTAAAGGTAAATCCAGAGCATTTGTGGATTCTCTTGGGCAAAGAAGGAGTTAATGGGGATGTTAGGAGAAAAGAAGCTTGGTGAATAGGCAATTGAAATTGTTTCCATCAGAGGCAATTATCCTTTAGTGGTCTCAGGCATGTGTCTTCCTTATTGTTTTATTTGGGGTATTAGATTTAAGGAAACCGCCTCCCCTAAGCAGTGGAGACTAGGGTGGTAACTAGAGTCTCTACTGAAGGGAATTGGGAAAGAACAGCTCTACTCACACAGAAGTGGGTGCCCATCCACAAGAGAGTAAATCATTTTTCTCTTCAGTCAAATATCTCTGTTCCCAAGCAGCTGCTACATGTGTAAAGCTCATATTTGAACATACGAGTTCTGGAAAATTATTTAAATAGCAAATAAAATTCCTCTCATCATCTCTGGCCCCCATTTCATTTTAAGCTGAAGGGAATGTCTTTGGTCCCTTTTAGGACTCAATTCCCCTTTTCTCATTCTCTAATATACTGGTAAGCCTAGACACAAAGCATAATTAAAAAAGGAATCATGGTTTAATGAGAAATTTTATATAACACAGAAACTCAAACAAACATTTCAAAGCAATAGATTTTGGTGTTTTTTTTTTTTTTACACCCTTGTACTTCGGTGTATTGTCTCATAGGTGGAAGATTGGTAAGGGTGGGCAATGAGGGTCAAGTGACTTGCCCAGGGTCACACAGCTGGGAAGTGGCTGAGGCCGGGTTTGAACCTAGGACCTCCTGTCTCTAGGCCTGGCTCTCACTCCACTGAGCTACCCAGCTGCCCCTAAAGCAATAGATTTTGAACTAAAGCTTGCATTAATTCTGCAGATAGAGTAGTGGGTCCCTTTAATTTCCCTTCTCAACCTTTACTTAAACACCTTCCCAATGCCTTTTCTCCAGTTTTTGGAGAATTAATGAGAAGAATGTTGTTCAGCTGGGCAGCTTCTGCTTTCTGAGTTCCTATTAAGAAGAGGAAGCCAAAGAAGTTCTGCTTGCCCCAGACGTCTCACCACAGCACAATTGCTTCTTCCTTCACATCAGCTATTAGTATTTTCTGGCCAGTCCCAGGTCTACTTATTGTCAATCATATACAGCATTGATTCTGTTCCTCCGCTCTCTCGGCCTGATATCTTCTGCTGAATGAGCAATGGTAATCTGTCATTCCTATATCTCCCACTTATTCAGCCAAGATGGAGTTTGGTAGGATATGGTTCCAGAAACTTCTCTATGAACCCATCAAAAGTCAGAAAAGCTTATGAAGGGGACCACCTCTACTTTGTAATCTTCATTCTTCTGATTCATCTTTTTAGGAGATGTGACATTTGTGATGAGAGTTGGCTTTCTGAGTAGGGGAAGGGAGTGCAATATTGGGAAATGATGGTGATTTAAAAAAAAAAAAAAGGGACCATGGCAGCTGGGTGGCTCAGTGGTTAGAGAACCAGGCCTGGAGATGGGAGGTCCTAGGTTCAAATCTGGCCTCAGACACTTCCTAGCTGTATGATCCTCTGCCAAGTCAATTAACCCCAACTGCCTAGACATTGTTGCTCTTCTGCCTGGGAACTGATAATTAGCATTGATTCTAAGAAAGAAAGGGATTAAAAAAATGAACTGGTAAAAACTTTTAAATACCACTTTTTCCTTGAAGGGAAAGATTAAGATATTTATTTAAAAAAATTTTGTTAAGTAGTGTATTACCAACAATCATTTGTCATCAAAGAAAGAATTGGTGATTTTGAAACTTGTTTCTTTGGACAAGAAAAATGTGTAACATTTTCCAGCTTAACAACTCTTTCAAACATTATGTGAGGAGATAACCAGTATACCTCTGTGTGGAGAAAATATTGGCATATATAATTTTTTTGGGGTGTGTGTGTGCGCGCGTGTGTATGTTTGAGAGATAGAGTAAAGGTTTTAGAAGGTTTTCTTTTTGTTTTGTTTTAATGTGAAATACCAAAATATTTGATTTTTCTTAATACTCCAAACTAGAACTCTGCCAATTTTTTTGCGATACATTGTATAATTCTTCTCATTAGCATATCATATTCTTTCTGAGGTCTCCTTTAATAAATTCACAGATTTGGCTACTTTGTAGTTATTGAAACCAACCAAATGGAGCTGTGATTTCATCAATTTGTAAATTCCCTGAGCAGTCAGCCAGCCCTTAAGAATTTACTAAGTGCCACAAGGTGCTCTGCTCTATGTTAAGACTTGAGGATATAGAAGCAAAAATGCAACAATCTCTGCTCTCAGGGAGCTTATATTGTATGCAGGGAAAGACTTGTATCTAAATAAAAATATACAGAGTAAACACAGAGAATTAGGGAGGGTGAGTAGTAATAGATAGTGAGGTTTAGGAAAGGTTTTGTGTGGAAAATTTCTACTATAGGTGAGGCTTGAAGGGAATAAGGGATTTTGTGATGCAGAGTTAAAATGGGAGTACATTCAATGCATGGGAGCAGTGGAATGGAAAAGAGAGATGGAGTGGATATGTGAGTGTGTGTCTGTGTTTTTTTTTTTTTTGTGAGTGTGTATGTATGTGTAAGAGAGAGAACCATATGGTAGATTGAAAGGAAGTAATGAATAATAGGGGCAGCTATGTAGCAGAGTAGATGGAGTAGTTGGAAGACTCATTTTCCTGAATTCAAGTATGATATTAGACACTGTGTGATCCTGGGCAAGTCACTTACCCCTGTTTACCTCAATTTTCTCATCTGCAAAATGATCTGGAGAAGGAAATAGCAAATCACTCCAGTATCTTTGCCAAGAAAACACCAAATGGTGTCATGAAGAGTCAGAGATGACTCAGCAGCAACAACAAAATGCATAATAAGTGTGAGAGAAGAGAATTTCTTGCAACAGCCTGTGAAAACATTTTGGGAAAAGTTACACAAGGCTGGAAAAGTAGATTGGAGCTAGGTAGTGAAAAACTTTAAATGCCAAATGTAAGAGTTTATGTTTGAGTCACCAGTGAACCCATGGAGTTTATTGAGTAGATGAGTAACACTGTCATACCTCTGCCTTAGGGAGAACAGTTTGATATCTGTGTAGATGTTGGATTTAAGACGGAAGACACTTGAGATGGGGAGAGAGATGAATAAGAACATTATTACATTAATCCAGACAAGAGGTGATGAAGGCCAGCGCTGAGGTGCTGGTTGTATGAATAGAAAGAAGTAGAGTAAGAAAAAAAGAGATTTGACAATTGGGTACTCTTGTGTGTGTAGGTATCTGCCTTCAACCCTGATGAACCATTTCCTTTAATCGTAAGTATTACACCATTTCCTGCTTATCCCTCCAGTTCTTCAGGTAGGATCAGAAAAATTCAGGAGTGTCTACATTGTGAAGTAGGATAGGAAGGGGAGGAGGGGGCAACAATGGGGAAGAGGGTGAGAGTAGTGTGTCTGGTATTCTGGATCAAGCAATATCTCAGAAGGGAAGAGTAATGAGGGAAGCAATATTCCTTTCCCACTCAAGGAGGCATAGTAGTTACCAGTCTTTGACTCAGGATCGATCTGGATTGTCTACAAAGTCCAAGTCAATTTATTGAGTCTCTGGTCTCAGAGATAACACAGTTGATTAGGTGTGTGGGAGGAACAAGACCAAGGAATTGAGGTAAGATCTTGGGGTTTTGATCTTGGAGGATTGGAAGGATGTCAGCCAGAGGAAAGTTCAAAAGTGGACTAGATATTTGGGGAAAGGAAATGAACTTTGTGCTGTAGTTTGTAACCCATCCATGTTTGATTGATTCATTTCATCACACCAAAAACAAAAAGGAGAGATGAAATACTAATTCTCTGTCTTCTGTGCAGATTCCCAGATCTAGGCGAGAAGTATTTGCCACAGCTCCAAAGTGACAAGGTGGGGCAGGGTGTGGATATACTAAGGAGGAGGATTTTTCCCAATAGCAACTGGTGAGTAGTTGTGAGTAGCTGTATATAAATATAATTGATCTGGAAGGCTCACGCCTGACAAAGAAGGGGAGAGGTTGGAAGTACTCATAGTTGTAGTTGAGAGGTTTGCACGGATCAGTGTTGGGTAATAATAGGTAAATATTGATTGGTGTTGTGTTGGAGACAAGACTCCTCAGTTATGGTGGTATGTAATGCATCTTCCTACCTTCGGATTGTGTACTATTTTAACCTAGGGTTATAATCATACATTTCTAGGAGGCCACTTATCTAGGGGATGAAAGGGAATACTAACATTTCAAGCAAAACCAACTCTAACCTTTCCTCTTTCTGGTCAGAAAAGTCAGACACCCAAAGAATTGTGACTACATAGTTTATTGAACATAGTAAAAACGGAAGGGGAGAAAATTAAGCACTTCTACATACTATTATCTGTCTCCAACGATATCTTTAAATCAATTA
This sequence comes from Gracilinanus agilis, assembly GCF_016433145.1. Classification (NCBI taxonomy): domain Eukaryota; kingdom Metazoa; phylum Chordata; class Mammalia; order Didelphimorphia; family Didelphidae; genus Gracilinanus; species Gracilinanus agilis. The sequence goes on along the minus strand of NC_058130.1, from coordinate 266,880,395 downwards.
CTGCTTGCCCTCCCAGTTTTTCTGGTAGGGTCAGAAGAATTTCTAAATCATAAGTATCCATACATTGAGAAGCAGGATTGGGGAGGGAAGAGGGGGCAACAGTGGGGAAGAGGGTGAGAATAATGTATCTGGTATCCTGGATCATGAGCTATCTTAGGGGCAATCAGAGGAAGATAATCTTCCTTTCCAGCTCATCAGCCTAGCTGGAGCTATAGTAGTCATCAGTCTTTGACTCAGGATTGATCTGGATTGCTTACAAAATACAGGTCAATTTCTTGAGTCTTTGGTCACAGTAATAGCGTCAGTCCTGATTTTCCTGGTTGCCTTAAGTAAGCTGGAGTCTTAATCTAATGACATTTGTTTTTACCATGTTCATGGTCAGCCTGGTGATTTCATAAGTCTGAATCTTTCATGCAGTGGAAAGAAGAGAAAACCTGTCAGGCCTCATGTTCCCCATATCCAGTGGCTTCCCTTCCCAGAGTATATTTGGAGAACCATCATTTTCCTACCAATTCTGTTTCTTTCTGTGTGAATGCCTGGTGCCTTCAGGTCCCCACAGAGATGAATGGTGCTACAAAGTCACCCACCACACTTGTTTGTTTAAAAGTTGGTAGGCAACCTCATAACACTGAAGATTAATGTTTATGTTTAAAAAAATAAGTATTATCAAATATGCATGCAAGACAGCAGATATTGGCTTCTTGTACAATCTTTTCCCGGACATGGGCTTTTTTTGAACTATACTCAACTGTAAGGGAGGCCACACAAGACATTAAAGCAAAACTTTAAAAATTAGAAATGGTTTTAAGCCCCCCCTTTTGAGAAATTGACAATGGAGAAGGTTATTTTTTGTATAGAAAAGAATCAACAGACATTTATTAACACCTCCTACTCTGTGCTAAACACTGATAATACAAAAATTCTCATTTTTTTGTCTCTTTCTAAAATGAATAAATGAAATCATTTACATATATGTGATAGCCAGAGAAATCCAAGTCACATACATTGTCTAGGTAGGAAAGCAATTTCGAACGAATTTCATTAGTGTTTTGGAAGTTATTTGTTAAACATGCCAATATGCCTCCCACACCACAAGGAAAAGCAGTTATGTAGTTCATTTCAAGAAAGTCATGATTAGCAAATTTTCAAAGTATTTAAAACAACAAATCCCTAAAATAAGTGCTCAAATAGGTATCAAATTTTTTTTAAGGGATAAACTGCTGAACACTTGAACACAACCCTGCAAAATACAGCATTCTAGGCAGGTGAAATGGAAGAGGAAAGGGAGAGAAAAGGGGGACAGAGATGGGGAGAGAAAGGAGGAAAAGGGAGAAAGGATTTGTGAGAGACAGGGAGAGATGGGGGCAAGGGGAGAGAGAGAGAAAGAGAGAAGGAGAGGGAGGAAGGGAGGGATATATATATATATATATATATAGATTCATAGCAATAATTTTTATACTAGAAGTTTCCTTATATATCCTTTTCCCTTTTCACAGAACTAATAGGTGATTATAACATTCATCCTTACAGATGTTCTTTATCCTACTTGGAAAAGTTCTCCTTTAAGGGACATTGACTTTAAGGATCAGGACTGTGAGCCATATTAGAGAGTAAAATTATACAGGTTCTTAATGCCTGCAGCTGATTTAGTCTATAAATGGCACATGGACCTTTTAAGCACCACTCCCTCCTCTTTTTTACCCTTTCACTTTTAATGGTGTGTTTTGTTTTTATATTACAAACATTTGCAGATTCCTTCCACTTTAGGTGAGCTTTTTTTGTAACAAAGTAAAACATCTAAGTAGAACTAATATGGTGATTTCATCTGTAAGTTCTCAGAACATTCCATATTTGTAGCACCAGTCCTTTTCTCTCTTAAAAAAATCAATCTCCCATCCTCCAAACCTATTGGAAAAAAAGCAAATTTTTATACAAAAAGTGCATAATTAAGCAAAAAAGTATTTCAATGACTGAACACAAGAATATATGTCTCATTCCAAACTTTAAATCAACCAACTTTCCATGAATAATTTTCTGGAATCATGAATGATCATTCCATTGATCATAGTTCTTATATCTTTCAGAGATATTTTTTAGTAGTCTATATAAATTGTTCTCCTTGTTCTGCTAATTTCATTCTTCATTAGTTTATAAAATAGTCTCATACACAATGATACAGGTGCATGTTCAATGAAGTAATCCTTGCCATGGGTTTTGTTATTTTACTCGTAATTTTTTAGATTTTAGAAATTGGCTCAATCACGTACTTTCCAAAACTCCCTTTTACAGCAGCATTGTGATCTTTACTTATTTCTTTCTTGATCTTCATCTTGGTGAATAGCATACTATGAAGAGCAATCTGTGCTAATAAACCAGATTATTAAACACTTAAGTGATCTTTGCTTTCTTTGGTCTTTATTGCACCAGTCTAATGTGGCCAATTATTTCAGTTAACAAAACACATGTTGGCATTGGCATGTTGAAACTGGTAATATAACATATATGCTGACATTATCACAATGAAGTTTGCATAGGTAAGTTTCTTTTCCTCCTTGTTCTTTCATCAATCAGCAAGTATTTAGTAAACTCTTAGTATATTCCAGGCACTGGGGCTATAAATACAGAAGTGAATAAGAGCTGATACTCAGGAATTTTACCTTCTAATCATGACATAGAAAATGTTCATAGATACATAAATATAATACATATCTAAAATAAAACAAATGCATAGGCATCTGGCATAAGTGTGTGTGCATGTATGTGTGTATACTTACGTGTGTGTATGTGTGATGGGGAGGTATGATACTAACAATCAATCAATAACATTTAAGCACTTACTTTATGCCAGATACTGTGCTAAGTAAGCACTGGGGAGGGGGTACAAAAAGAAGCCCAAACTCCCCAAACAAACAACCCCCAAACAAAACAGAAAAAGCCTCAAAAAGGAGGTGGCCCCTGGGGCAGCTGGGTAGCTCAGTGGAGTGAGAGTCAGGCCTAGAGACAGGAGGTCCTAGGTTCAAACCCGGCCTCAGCCACTTCCCAGCTGTGTGACCCTGGGCAAGTCACTTGACCCCCATTGCCCACCCTTACCACTCTTCCACCTATGAGACAATACACCTAAGTACAAGGGTTTAAAAAAAAAAAAAAAGGAGGTGGCCCTTGAGTTAAGACTTGAAGAGATGGAAGGGTTCCAGGTGGCAGATGTGAGGAAGGAAAGCATTTCAGGCTTGAGGATTCTATACAAAGACAAGGAGAGAGAAAATGGAACACTGTGTGAAGGGAAGAGTAAGTAGGTCATTTATCTAGATAGTAAGGGGAGATTAATATGTAATAAATTTGGTAAGATAGAGTGGAAACAGGCTGTGCAAGGCTTTAAGTTTGTCTTTTATCCTAGAGATAACGGGTAGATGATGGGAAGCTTTTTGGGCAAGGGAGTGCCGTGGTCAGACTTGAGCTTGGGGATATTGACTAAGAAACATTAGTCATAGCGGCACCTTAAGCTAGGTGCTAGTCTTCAATAATCGAAAGAGATTTTGATCAAAGTGCCCTCTGGGGAAAGATTCTTAAAGCCTTCAGGTTTCCCTTCTCTGTCTTTGGTCTATTTCCATCTTATTCTTGTATAAGAGGAAGTCACAATTGTTTCTTATCTGAGATAATGATACCTTAAAACATGATCATATTGTGATTGTCTCTTTTTGATTCTTTAAAAACAATTATGACCCTTACTTTGAGTCTTAGAATCAATTCTAAGGCAGAAGAGTGATAAGGGCTATGCAATTGGGGTTAAGTGACTTGCCCAGAGTCAAACATTTAAGAAGTGTCTGAGATCAGATTTGAACTCAGGTCCTCTTGACTCCAGATCTGGCACTCTATCCACTTGTTCTTTAAAAAAGGGAGTAAAGTAACTTAAAAAATACAGAGTACCATTTCAAAGGGAAGTAGTGATTCAGAAGAAGTAGTGATATAGAAGAAAGTGATAGAGTGATAAAGAGGAAAAGTTGCTGAAGTCAACTTGTCAGATCTGAGATCAAATCCTAATTCTAACACTTCTTATTTGTGAGACTTTGGGCAAGTTGCTTAAACTCCACTGGCCTCAATTTCTTCATCTGTAAAGTGAAGTGATAGGATTAGGTTTCTGATAAGGTCTCATTGACCCTAAGAAACTTTTCCATTGTTATTATGACTTTCCTCGTCCATGAAATCTTTCCTGATATCTTGGCTAATATACTATATTCCTTCTCAGAATTCCTCTAAGCAACTTAAAGTTGGTCCTAGGCAAGGCTTTAGGCTTCTTTATGAATGCTCATCTTACCTACTTGACTATATTGCAAGCTCTTTGAAGTCAAGGACCCTTTATTTTTTTTTGTTTTTGTTTTTGTTTTTGTTTTACTTGTTTTGGTATTTCCTACACTGTTTATTCCAAAAGGTGTCATACAAAATCTTACTGATTGGCCACAGATAGGGTCTACATGAAGTGAACAAACCTAACCTGTAATAAACATTACAGGCATAAACTAACTTGACCTGTAAAATATGACAGGCTTAGTTAGTGCTTAATGTACACACCATGATCCATCTATGTGGCAGAATGGGTATTAGGAAACTAGAACATTTTTTTTTTGATAGGATGAAGATGACTCGTCATGAATTGGCTACAAGTTTGAGTTTGATTTGATTTTCCCATAGTCACTCTCATTTAAACTACAATATTCTCTATTTTGAAGGGCAATAAAAATTATATTTTCAATACAAATACCTAACAAGTGATAGTTGTGGGAAGAGAGAGAAACCAGAAAGCACAGACAGAGGGGACTAAAGGGAGAGGGAACCTGAGGCAAAAAGAGATTAACTGTTGCCCAGGGTTGCATAGCAAGTAAATGTCTGAGACCAGATTTGAACTCAGGGTTTTCTGACTCCAGGCCCACTGCTGTATCATCAAGTTGCAGTGTTTTTTTCCTTTTGTTCTGGTCTTTTCACTAGAGATAAAGAACTTCCAATTTAAGGAGTTGAGAAAGGAGTAGGAAATAAAAAACTTGTATTGAATAAGAACATAAATTTCTCATTTATTTATCTTTAAGGCTGAAGTTAAGTAAAACAATCACCCTACTTCACTTAAACTGAATGATAAGATGCCCTGATATGGTGAAAATTTCAATCAATCTATCTTGGTACTTTTGATTTCTATACAAATTTCTATATATTTGTATATATTCTATCCATCAATCATAGGCTTCAAAACTAAGTGTGAAAAGTCTGTGGAAATCAAGTCACATTACATAGGAGGATGTTCAGATAGACTGAGGAAACTTCACTATAAAATATCAAAGTAATTGAGAATTAAACTTATTCCAGGGATTACAGTGAGTGATTACAGTGATTTTATTCTAGGAAAAACTCTGAGGAAGAACTAACTACTTTGTCCCTGACTTGGAAGACTTCTTTCTCCTGTCCCTCTTTGGTGGGAGAAGGACCTTATAAGTAATGAAAGGAGGATTTTGGTTGTCTCCTCTTCCTTTGTCCTGAAATCAACTCTAGGGACAGTAGCTTAAGGCAGCCTAATCTATATTAGGATCTAAGGACAGACTGGATGCATATTCATAGTTCTACAAATTTCTGAGCAAGAAACTATCATATATAACGGGAGCCTCTTGAATTTAACAAAGGATTTCCAGCAACCTGAATTTTTAAGTTATTCTTTTGTTACATGTATTTGGTTAGCTTGAGTCCACTTTCTCTTGGACTGTATGTACCTGTGAAAGAATGGTAGACATTATTTTATGGACATGCTTTATACCAATTCTTTCAAATGTTATTGCCTTAATAAATACCCTTTTCTAAGAATTATATAAATCTAACTGACTAAAATTTGAGAGAAAACATACTGGTGGGGGCTCATGAGCTATTGCACTAGAAGGGATACTGTCTAAGCCCTCAGGGATGCTCTTACAGGTCCAAAGAAATATAGTCATCACTCTCTGCTTATCCAACTCATTGGGGCAGGTAAGAGTTGGACTAAGCGTTGAAGAGCATATATTATATACCTATAGTAGATATATTATATATCTATATTTTTGATATTTTCTTTTAAAGTTACATTAAAAAAACAAGACTGAGAATGATTTTTCCTCATCTTCTTTTTGAAATTAGCCAGCTTCATAGGCAAATTGATTGCCATTTTTCTTGTTTTCATATCTGGATATAGGTTTCAGCCAGTTCCAGCTTTTTTAACTTCACTCTGATTAAAAATATCAATCTTCCTATATGATTATTTAGCATATTTTAGAAGATAAAGCATAAGCTTTTATAGGGTTTGATAAACAGTAATAAAAGGTTTCTAAGAATGTTTCTTGGCTACTAAATGAACTTAATCCAAATCAAGGGCAAAAATAAACACTCATTAAGTTTGGAAAATATGTTTAAAGTTGCTTTCCCCCCATGCTTTAAAGTAAAGAGTACTATTTTATAGGATATATAGGTTTTAAGCATTAGTTAAAAGACTATCCACTCTTTCCTCCCCTCCTTTATTTTTTCCCTAAAGTTCCTGAATTTAGGAAAGAAAATAATGGTAAATAGTGTTTTGAAAACAATGTGGTTGAGTTGGTGTTGAAAGGTCTTAAGTTTTAAATGTTTTACTTTTGGAGAAATTTGGTTAATTCTCCCACATATATTCTTCCTTTTTATTCAATATGCTTCACAATTTCCTTGCCACATTAAAAAAAAGAGTAAATGGAGATAGGTTCAAGAAATGTATAAAGGTTATTCCCTTCCCCTGGAAACAAGACCAAGGCCTTGCCAGGCCAAAGTCCTGAATGTCCTGTCTAGATTAGAGAATCCTTCTCATATAGCTCTTCTCTTTACCAAAGAAGTCTTTCCCCACTATTAGTGAATGATGACATTGTAGAGCTAGTTTTATTCAGAGGAGATTCTCAACTTTTATGAAGTCCTATACTGTTTGATGCCATATTTCTTCACTATCTCTACTCTAATCCTCCTCTTTCTGCTCCCCCCAAATGTATAGGATGATAGGTACCTAAGTATTTTAAAAAACAAATTGAAATTTGCTTTGAGAATATCATGATACTCCTTGAGTATAGAGACATTGTAGATTATCATAGAATCAGCATTGATAATTATTGTTCCGAATCCTTAAAAAAAGAATATTCCCTAGGTATAGCTAGAATCCACACAGCTTATCATAAGACTTGGGGCTTGGGCATATATGAAATTTGGAAGTCCTGGCAATAGGATAAAGAATATTTAATGGAAAGCTATGAGACCTTGAAGGTTTACATACATATAATTTATATACAACATATTTATGTAAAATAAATGTTTGAAAAACAAACTTAAAAACATTTATATAGGGCTATAAGATTTGCAAAGTACTTTAATTATTTGGTCCTCACAACAACCCTATGAAGCAGGTGCTATACTTATCTTCATTTTACAGATTAGGAAACCAAGAGATTAAGTGACTTGTCGAGGGTCACAGAGCTATTAAGTGTTTGAGGCCAAATTTGAACTCACATCTTCCTTTCTGCAGGACCAGTGTTCTATTTACTATACCAACTAACTTTCTCAGACTTCTGTTTCCATGCTTAATGAATGATGCTGCTTGCTACTCTGGCCGTTGAAAGTTATTTACTCATATTTATCTCTGGAAACACCTACTACAACACTGATCACAGTGTTGTTACTCAATAAATACTTATTAATTCATTAAATAATATTGTGTTAATTGCATTGGGTAAGTGAAAAAGGGAATGAAGAACTAGCTGGAGCAAGAGCAACTGAGAATAACCTTGCCAGCTGTCTTCCTTCTCTTTCTCTCTCCCTAAGTGTAAATGTATCTGACATGGCAAGATGTTTTGTAAAGGAATCCTTTCTGATTTTTTTTTTGTTTTTGCTCATTACCTCCCCAAATCCTATCTAAGGATATCAAATTCCCTTTTCAAAATATGTAAAATACATTTCCAAACCTCTTCTCCAGATCTTTCATTTTAAAAAAGTAGACAATTGGTGGTCTGTGGGTGATCCCATCCAGTTTAAGTCCTGCCTAAGACTTGACCTTTCCTGGAACATGGGTTGGTATTGGTATTTATCATGCAAGACGTAAAAATGAAAAAACATCTTTAAAGAAATCCCACCCCCTGCCCCCAGGCACAATGTCTGGTCTAGATAGGGAAACTTTCTCTCCTACTTTTTTTTTTTTTTTAAAGATTAAGAGTCTCTCTCTCCATCTCTCTCCTCTTCCCTCCCCTCTCCCCTCTCCAGATCTCTCTTTCTCTCTCTTTCCTTTCTCTTTCTCTCTCGTTTTCTTTCTCTTCACATATACATAAAGTTATATATACGTATATATATATAGTTAATCCAATACATGTGTGTATAATATGTCTATCTATTAGAGAGAAAGAGAGAGAGAAAAGAGAAAAAGAAGAAAAGAGAGAGAGAGAAGAGAAATAAAGAGAGGGCAGAGAGGAGAGGGAGATAGAGACAGAGACAAATTCAGAGACAGAGAGAGGAAAGAGAGCGAAAAGAGAGAAAAAGAGAAAGAGAAAAGAGAAAGAGAGAGGAGGTAAAGGAGAGGGGGGGAGAGAAAAGGGAAAGAGAGAAGAGGAAGAAAGAGAGGGGAGAGAGGAGACACAGACAGAGAGAGAGAGAGAGAGAGAGAGNTTCTCTCTCGTTTTCTTTCTCTTCACATATACATAAAGTTATATATACGTATATATATATAGTTAATCCAATACATGTGTGTATAATATGTCTATCTATTAGAGAGAAAGAGAGAGAGAAAAGAGAAAAAGAAGAAAAGAGAGAGAGAAGAGAAATAAAGAGAGGGCAGAGAGGAGAGGGAGATAGAGACAGAGACAAATTCAGAGACAGAGAGAGGAAAGAGAGCGAAAAGAGAGAAAAAGAGAAAGAGAAAAGAGAAAGAGAGAGGAGGAAAAGGAGAGGGGGGGAGAGAAAAGGGAAAGAGAGAAGAGGAAGAAAGAGAGGGGAGAGAGGAGAGGGAGACAGAGACAGAGACAAAGAGAGAGGAGAGAGAGAGAAGAGAGAAAAGAGAAAGAGAGGAGGGAAAGGAGAGAAGGGGTATGGAGGAGAGAGAGAGAAGAGAGAGAAGAAGAGAGAAGAGAAAGAGAGGGGAGAGAGGAGACACAGAGAGAGACACACACACACACAGACTGAGAGAGAGAGAGAGAGAGAGAGAGAGAGAGAGAGAATGTGTCTGTGTATATCTTAGATCTGATCACAACTCTCCAGCTATGGTTCTTTATCTGGATACCATTTTTATGGCATCTTTTAAAAAGATATCTCAAAGTTGTGAAGAAGGGCTTCCATGTACAGACTCATCCTTCTTAAAAAGAGGACTCTTTACCCTCTTCTTTTAGAAGGTATGGCTGTGCTGCTGTTCAACAATCCCCACAGGATGAATTTGCTTGGGCCTCATTCCATGTTTGTCATGCAAAAGGCCAATAAAGAGTTCAGGGCATTTTTCTTTTTACAACATGGTGAGTGTTGATTCACAGTGTTTCATTAACCACAAATCCACAAGCCACTTTTAAGAATGCCAGATGCCATTGTAGGTAATTTTGAAGCTGTTTTGTGGGAGATCATGAAAGGGCGACTCCCCTCCACAAAGGAGGGCCTTTACATCATCCTCTATGTATCAGCCTCTTTTACTGTACTTCACAGTCACAAAAGAGTCCACTTAGAGGCAATTTATCCCAGTAACACTCTTGCAGTTTAAATAGTGCAGGCCTATAAAATATTTTGGCTTCAGATTTAAGGGAAACCCGACTTTTAAATTGGATATAATGTGCTCAGAGGTAAAATTCTTCTCACTGCTGCTTTTGACATTAAATCAGAACTAGAGAAATTCCAATCTCAACCTATTATGTCGCCTTTCATGCTTCAACTCCTCAATTTATTTCACAGTCATCTTTAATTGCCAAATAAGATTTTACAGCTAGTCAGCACAATAGATAGAGCTCTGGGCCTGGAGTAAGGAAGACCTGAGTGCAGATCCAGCCTCAGACATTTATTAGCTGTGTGACCCCCTTAATCTCTGCTTCAGTTTCTTCAACTATAAAATGAGGATAATAATCGACTTTATTTTCTAGGGTTGTTGTGAAAGTTAAATGAGATAATATTTATAAAGCCCTTAGCACAGTGGCACACAGTAGTGCTAAGTAAATGTTTGTTTCCTTCCTTTCTTTGGAAATATTGGTATAGAAATAGGATTGATACTGACATATAAAATAACTTCTAAAAATACCTGCTTTGAAAAAAACCCCAGTGAGTTCTGTCTAAGAATTCCCAGGCAGAAATGCCCATTTGAAGTCAAGATTCTTGCCATGTCACCCAACTAGGAAGTGTCCGAGGCCAGATTTGATCCCAGTATCTCCTGTCTTCAGGCCTGGCTCTCTATCCATTGGACCAACTAGCTGTCCTGACAGTAAATCTTCAAAATTTCTGTTATGTCATCTTCAGACCTCCAGGGTATTTTTAAAACACAGAGAGCTTTTAAATTTGAACTAACTATACATGTAATAAAACTTTTAATTTCTTTATTAGAGGTACAAACCAATCTATGGTCTTGCTTGAATTTAAAAAACTTCAACTATTGTCTTTTTAACAACAAAAACAAAGAATAAGGATTTAAGATAGTGGTTAGTAAATTAGAACTCCGATTAGTCATGTTAGGGATTCAGATTTCTGAGACCAGGGAAATAGAAATAACAGAATGGGAGTTGGCTGTATTGAGTTCCAACCTGGGCCCTTTTACTCTTTAGCTGTGTTACCACTGTCAAGTCATGTTATTCTCCTGGACTTTGTTATATTATCTGTAAAATAGACGATGGAGGTAAGGTGGGAAAGAGGACAAAGAACAGGACATCTTAGGTCTCATAGTTTGGGATGTACAGGTAAATGTATAACAACTAATTCTTTTCTTAAAGTCCACATTTTTTTACGGGACACTTTTAAGTTTAATCTACATCATTAACATTTTCTCCATCACCTACCTTAATCTAGACAATCAACAGAATAATAAATCAAGCCCTGATTTATAGCATTTTCTGAATGGCTAAAAGCTCAAGTTGAAAATTTGATACAAATTTAAACAAAAATTTGACTCTAGAACATCTCTGCTTATAACTCAAACATTCCATGCAATAGTTACTAAGATTATTGTCACTATGTCTTCTCACTTCCCTTTTTTTTTTTATGTAGAGAGAGAGATAACTTTCAGCAGTGAAACTTTGGGGGCTATGGCAATCTATGAAACAAAGGCAAATTTTGAAAAATGCTGTCCAATTCTGTGTAATCCCCTTTCATTTCTGACCCAATGGTAGCAGAGTTGTGGCAACATGGATAAAGGATGCTAAGATTCACACTGTTTCAATCAACTTCCGTCTGACTGTTGATATTCTAAAAGTGGGATTCTTATCTAGTGGATAATTCATCTCGACATTCTTCCTAAAGAAGAATGAGAAGAAAGAAGATGAAGGTAAACAGAAGGATGATTCCTTGGAGAGGTTATTAAGGGAATTGGTGGAGTGAGTTTTATATATTTCAGATAAAAGAAATAATATTCCATGGGATAGTTTGTCACCACATATTGCGTTACTAACATAAATATTTGCAAAAAGACTAAAAATAAATTAATTGCCATTTACACACCAACATTGTTTGCTAAGAATGAAGCAGTAGAGAAATTCTTAGAAGAATTTAACAAGATTGTCCAAATGAGATCATATACTCTGCTACTTGGAGATTTCAGTGCAAAAGCTGGAAAAAATGATGATGTGAGGCAAAGTATGGTTTGGGAGAAAGAAATGAGAATAGCCAAAGACTTGTAGATTATACAGGAACCTCACACTAGGATATCATGAATATCTTCTTTGAGAGAAGATTTGGTAAGAATTGGCTATGATGAATAACACTACACAAAAATGGAAATCAATTTTAAGAGATGGGGAATCTTATTATTAACTTGGGAATTATGCCCCATGATAGTCAGAACATTGATTCATTAGAGCTAAGCTCAGAATTTGTAAAGAAACATGAAGAACAAAGGAAAAATATATGGCATTATAATTAAGATATTTAATTCTAAATTATTTAAACAAGCTGTTCAAAATTAAAAAGTGAGAAATGGACAATAGATATTATTTTGACATTAACTATATAAATTTACCCAGCATTTAAACCAATGTAAATTAATTGCCATGACAAGGAGACCAAAGGAGCCTCCCAAACTCCTTAATAATAAATTCTGATTTATCTGTCAAATAAAGAGTGCTGCCAAAGACAACACTGGATTAAAATTAAAATTGTTTTATAAAATCTTATGAAGAAGAAGTGGGGCCAGGGCAGCTAAGTGACTCAGTGGTTATGTCTTGAGACAGGAGGCCCTTGCTCCTCTGGCTTGGAACCAATCCTTAGTTTCAATCCTAAGATAAAAGGTAAGGGTTTAGAAAAAGAGAAGTGAGATCAATAATAATTATTAGTAGCACAGTCTCATAAAGCAGAGAAAAGCAGTGGAGTTGACTTGGTAGAGAAATTCTCAGAACTTTATAAGATTGTCCAAATGAAATCATATACTACTTGGAGACATCAGTTCAAGAGTCAGAAAAGATTTATAACTTAGCGAAGTCATCAGAAGGACATTCAGGGATAAAAATGGAAAGAAGGCTACAAGAAGAAAAAAAAGGTAAGTTACAAAAAAATCATAATAAAGAAGGTAAGTCCATCAAGGATTATGGAACCAACACATTTATATACAGATGAGTTTTTATAGGAGGTAGAAATGAAACTAAAGAGAACTAAGCTAAGAAAAGCAGTTGATTGGACTGAGTATATATGGAGAGGAGTTTTATGCTGGTGGCATTGAGAGGTGGAAATACATAGTATGTGAAAGAAAAGATATCAAATATGTGGCAAATAATCTAGGACCATATTTATCATGAAAAAGAATGATTGACCCAAGTGTACTTGTCTCAATATACAAAATCTCTATGAGTATCATCAATCCATGAATTATGGGCATCCTTGAATGAGAGCTTTATTCGGGAACAATGTGCAAATAGCATTCAGCAATGGACTACCATCTCACAATTGACTGAAAGATGTAGAGAAGATAAGGAAGAAAGAAAGGAAACAAGTATTTCTGAAAAGCCTACTATATGCCAGGCATTGTGCTAAGTATGTTACAACATCCTCTAATTTGATCCTTTCAACAACTCTGGAAGGTCAGGGCTTTTATTATCCCTATTTGATAGGGATTATATTAAGTGACTTTCTCAGGATCAAACAGCTAGTAAGTTTCTGGGTCTGGATTTAAAAGCAGGTCTTACTGATTTCAAGCCCAGCCTCCATGTATTTTGCCCCTCAGCTGCCTCAAAATATAAGATCTCATTGTATTTATTGTTTGCTTATTACTAAAAAAGAAACCCATTTGATTCAATAATTTGTTTTTAAAAGAAATCTGTCTTCCAGCCACACATCAAAATTGTTTAGGATTCCTTGGATGATAAAATAACAGAAATAACCTGTTCAGTGTCTCTGTTAATAAACACCAGGCAATGAATGAAAGAGATTTATTCATATTCTCCATTGTGTTTGAGAAGGTCCATTGCAGAGTTCAAGTTGAAGATGATTGTGTGTATGGTGAGATCATTCAGGTGCTTCTATTTGCAGATAGCATTATGCTCATTGTAGATCTATAATCACTCAAAGGAGTTGGGCTTGCCTGTCCACATAGAAAAGACCAAGAGGATAAAAACGACCATTGCTCTGATTTCAATCTGCATTTAGATGGACACCCATAGAGCATATCCAACATTATTTGAGATTATAAATGATCTGATCCCAAAGTTGAAAGGGAGGACAGTGGGTGGCTTGCTTTTAGGAAATGGCAAAAGGGTTTGACTCCAAACTCCCTATGAAAGCAAAGTCCCTTTTGTCTATACTAACATTTTACCCATGTTGCTCTCTGCCTCCAAAAAAATAAAAAAATAAACATTAAAAAGAGTGTAAAAGAGAGGCATGTGGTGGGTATGAACAGTAACAGGTTACCAATAAGATCCTCTGAAGAACAAAAAGTAAAAGATAGCGCCAAGAGATTGTATGCCAGAGAGAGAAAATAGGCTTGTAAAGAACAAGAGATGACAGGTAGACAGCCAGAGTGTCTCTTCTCCACTGACATCCCATAATGGGGAAGGGAACAAGCATTACTTAAGCTCTGATTATGTATCAAGAACTGTACTTAATATTTAGCAAATTCCTTATCCAATACAGTAAACCAAACTAAGGCAGACTAAGGTTGAGTGATTTGGTCAGCTTCAAAATGCCAGATATGATTCAAGTCTTTCTGACTCCAGACAAGTAAAGAGGGACCATAATCTGTTGAGTGGACCCCCTACAATGAATCTTTTGGATGCCATAGGAAAAAGTCTCATGCGTTGGATAGGCATGGATGGTTTGCATGCTGCATCATTTGAGAAAATTTTCAACTCAATGAAATCATAGACTCATTTGTGAATTGAATAGTATTTCTTACAGGAGATACTACATGATATAGTAGAAAAAGAACTGGATTCAGGTTCCATTTCTTATAAATGCTGCTTGACTCCAACTGGTGAAACACCGAATCTCTCAATACTCCAGGCAACTTTTTAAGACTAAGTTACAGAGTAGTTACCATCTATGTTGGTCAAAGGAGCACTTTATCTAGAGTTCCCCATGTAGCTAATATCATAAATCTGCATGTAATCCTACTGGGGACTATTTCCTCATTGGTGGAGATAAATATCCTATACCTATGTGAGGGGGCAGAGTAGAGGTGGAAAGAATGATTTAGCTTCACTCTCTTCAATTGTCTTCAAACTTTCTTTGAGTTGCTGAGACTCTTTGGCCTTTGGACCTTCTGTCTTCTAGCTTCAAGCCAGAATATGAAAGATGCCAACTGTGCTTTGGGTTGCTGAAGGAAGACTCTGAGAAGAAGTCAGTATGAGAGGAGCTGACAATCCCCATCAAGTCCCTAACTCCATTTGCTACACTATAGACTTTGGGGAACTTCCTCTTGGGAAAGAGATCAGGACTCTCTTTATGTTGAATTGAGTTACCTTGTTCATTATAGGAGATCTCCTTCACTCTGTATTGTCTGGGGTGTGTGTGTGCGTGTGTGTGTGTGTGTGTGTGTGTGTGTGTGTGTGTGTGTATAGGCATGCATATATATATATATATACACATATAAATACATACACACATATAATTTATATTTATCTGTCTATCTGAAGTAAAAATCCTTCATAGATGGATGGGAGATGATAACCACTTATGTAGGGAACTATCTAGGCCAGTAAAGCACAGACCCCTTGGCTTTAGAAACAAAGTTTAGTTTTATAATAGGAATAAAGGGGAAATGATAGATAACTTCCTAAAACTATAAATCTAACTTCCAACCACCCTCTTTCACTTCATGATGAATTAGTTCTCCTTGAGAATTCACTCAAGCTACTCTAAACTCCTTATCTCTAACTAAGATCCCTCCAAACCCCAGCTATCTGACTATAAACTAACCTAATTAATATGAATTACAAAAAGGATAAATAGGAAGGATTCGCTGATGTATTTGAGCCCTTACCTAAAGCCTGGGGTTGTTTTTAGGGATACTCAGAGTCCTAGATGACCAAACTCTGGGTTTTACCTTCACCAGTGGATTTCTGACAGATGGATCTCAGGCAGATGGTCTCTGTACTTCTGGGAATAAGCAGTATACTGCAAGGCAGATTCTCAAACCTAGGAATCAATAACCTCTCCACAAGATCAGGATTTCCAAGGGGAAAATTGCCAGAGCAAAAAGATCCTCCTTCCTAGCTCAGTCAAAGCCAGATTCAGAGTGACCGTCAATTTCCAGTAAAAACTCCCAAGATCTTTTTCTCCTTGTCAGGTTCTTCTCCCTGGGCTTATATCCAAATTCTCCTCCTTTCCTCTTAAAGCTAATCTATGAAATTTACTCTACCCCTTACTTCCTATACATCTATGTATGTATGCATGTATGTATGTATACATCTATCTATCTATCTATCTATCTATCTATCTATCTATCTATCTATCTATCTATCTATCTATCTCCCTCTATATAACCTCTGATTTCTGCTCTGCTATGTATGTGAATGAATGAGTTTTCTTCAGTATTTGCTATGCATGTTTCTTGTGAAGCTGTTATTTAGAAGGAAAGGGATCAGACTTTAGATATGGAGCTCCTTCCTCCTAATATTGAAAGGGCGATCTGAAATTAGATTAAATCTAAAAATCACATTTCCTAGACTAACAATATTTAAGGGAGCTGCCTCAACTTCTTGTTTCTTCTCTTACAAGTCTAGAAAGCACATTTACTACTGGACCTGTGAAGTTTTTCTCTTAATGAGAAAAGTGTTGCCTCCTATCTACCTTTCATGGCAAATGATGATTAAGTACCTGGATGCTGTTTAAGGGAAAAGTAATCATTAGAACAGAGAGGTATGGAATTGAACAGGAATAGTTTTGGGGAAACAGAAAAATTCTTTTAATGAAACTCAAACTCATCTTTTTACCACTAAGATTTAGCCTATGTTGCTTATGGCTGAAAATTATGGAAAGTTCAGCCTCTGGAGAATGATGACAAGGATTATCCAAAGGGCAATGGAAAAAGCATGGCAACTATTAATAGATTATTTGTTGATGTTCAGTCTTGTCTGACTGTGACTCCATTTGTGTTTTTCTTGGCAGAGATATTAGAGTTTGCCATTTCCTTCTCCAGCTCATTTTGTAGATGAGGAGACTGAGGCAAACAGGGTTATGTGACTTGCCCAGGGTCACAAGCTAATATGTGTCTGAGGTCAGATTTGAACTTGATAAGATGAGTCTTCCTGACTCCTGGAGCTCTATTCACTGCATCATCTAGCTGCCATTATGAATAGACATATTACAAACAAGGAATTTTGAAAGAGACCTGGCATATAAGATGTCATCAAACCTAGGACAACATCCACGTATTTAATCAATATTTCCTGTAAGAGGTGGGTAGAAGGTAACATTTTTCTCATTAATGGGAAAACTTCACAAGTCCAGCAATAATGTACTTTCTATACTAGCACAAGGAAGGCCTAAGCTGACTTAAGTCCAAATCTGCTGCTCACCTCGTGTATTCATTCTATTCCTTTAAGATCACTAACTGAATCCCAGTGATACACCGTTACACAATAGTTACAGTCACTGATGTAATACTGGCGCCAGCAAGCTTTAGTTTGTTTTTAAAAAAATTCAACTTTCCTTGGACTTTCAAATAGTGCAGAAACATAATATTAGAAAAACAGAAGCTCTGTGTGTGTAATTTGATGCTCCTACTTTGCAAAACAGGCAGAGATCCAAATTTTTTTCTCTGCTAAAATGGCTTAAAATGCATTTCCAAGGGTGACTTGGCTGGAGAGGACACTGTTTGGGGATTTATAAGATGAAAAGTTTGATTTGGGGGGGGGAGGATAAATCTACATTTCTGAGGGGAAAATCCCCCTACAACTCTTCTTGGGGTGGCAGAGATGGATGCTAAAATTAAGGCATCCTCAAAATAATTTTATCAACCAAGTCAAACTCAGCAAAGGACTGGATCATGACATTTTAAAATTAGGTGATGAGATTAGCTGAGTCAAGTAGTACAAGCTTTTGTTAGTCAAGGGGTTAGTATTTGGGCCACTCATAAGTTGGGAGTTTAGTGTACAAAGCTGAACAATACTAGTAAAAATCTATTGGTTGGAACTTTTATTATTATGCTCTGTTCATTCTAGGAGATACCTTTCCCTGCTCGTTCTATCAACAACTACAAGGTTAGTATTCTATATTAAGTCTTTTATATCCACCACTAAATAAAAGCTGAGTTTTTAAAAAATGAATTTTTCAAGATTAAAAAAATTTTTTTCCATTGCATTTCCCACTGTATTCCTTACCCTTCTCCCTTCCTAGAAAGTCATCTTATATAACAAAGAATTTCTAAATGTGAAGTTAAAAAATTTATTTGCTTTTATAAATAAAAGAAATTTTTGTTTTCATTTAGCAATCATTTTGAAAAAAGATTCTGGCAATACATTTGAAGGGCTGTCCTGGAAAAAGAAATAGACCTCTATTTGGAAATTTGGCCCTAGAGAGCAAAACTAGGAACAATGAGCTGACATTGTAAAGAGGCAATTTTAAGCTTGAGTTAAGGAGAAAACTTTCTAACAATTAGAACTATCCTAAAATTAAATGAGCTCTCATGTAATAGGTTTCCTCTCAATGGAGATCTTGGAGCAAAATCTGCATGACCATATATGTCAAGTATGATGTGAATATAAAAAGATATATTTGTAAAGTGCTTTGAATCTTATGCATCATTTTATGACATAATTGGAAATATTTGGAAATCACTTTGCAAGTCTTAAAGCTATATATACATATTTTAGTTATTTTTATTATTTCTTATTCTGGATGGATTAGATTTCTTGTACAAATTGGACTAGACAGCCTCTATAGTTTCCTCCAAATCAGAGATTTTGTATGTAGTTTTGTGTATAGTTTGCCAGGTATGGAAAAAATGTCTCTTTTCCCGCTATGTGTATAAATCTTTACCAAATTAACCTTTTTTGGAGGTAATGCTTTCTTGTTGGTGAAAGGATTGGGTACTTTGAAACTCTGCCAATTCTTTCTTAGGCTTCCCATAAGGTGGGGGCTACAGGAAGATGACTTTACTCTCTTCTTCCCCCTCTCCCTCCCAGCATCTGTGATAACAATAAGTGCATTGTGGTGAGAACATACACCTTTTATTTTCATATGCCTCTTCTTCTAGGGTTGACTTTATATTTTCTTCCTGAGAAGATTTGCAACTGACAACAAGTGATCCTGAGGGATGGGTATTTCCAGCATAGCCTACAAAGGAGGCTCCTTTGTGAGTTTAAGGATTCTTGGCTTTGGGACTAGACACCCAATCTATCACCAAAAAGCTTATATTATTTGCTTAATGATGCACATCAATCATTCAATCTATTTTTGGAAAGCCTTCTGGTAACTCCTAATCAATTCTCCAAGGAGTCATTAAATATTGATTAAATGCCCAATATGTCTACTCCAACTTTTAGGAGCTTAAATTCTAATGATATAAGATACAGGCAAATTAAAAGCAATCATTAGGAGAAGTTGTAGCATGTGTAGTGGCCATAAAACCATCTTGGTAGAGCAGCAAAACCAGGTTGAGGGTCACTGAAAGGCTTCAAACCTGTTGGTGAGTTAGGGGAATATCTACTCCAAGCATGTGAAGACTTCCCCTGGTGGAATGGATGGAATAGAACAATTCATTCCAATGGCCATATGAAGGTGGCTGAAGTAAGCACTGTAGGCTGCCTACTGTTTACTGCCTACTGTCTACTGCTCATCCACTGCATCTCGTGTCATCACCAGTCATCCTGACTTTTGTCTTGACATTGGACTTTGATGACTCTGAAAGAGAGAGGCTGATGACTTTGTGCAACTCTGCCTCACTGAAAAGAAAGACATTACCTGTGATGTCATTAGTCCTCTTCAAAAATGAAAAACAAAAACATCTGTAGGAGAAGACATGGTATATACTTATAGTCAAGTGAATAATAAGTAGAGACAAGAAATTTTATGGAAATTTAGAGGAAGGATGGATCACTGATAGTTGGAATATATGGTATATAGAGAGCAGTCAAGTAGAACAGATCATTGTGACCAGTATATTGACTTAGACAACCTTAAATTAACATTTTCTACATTGTTTTTCTACTTACTTTATTAAACCTTTGCCAATTACATTTTAATCTTGTTTAGATAGCACTTGGGATTTTTGCTGGTCCTGTATTTGACCCTTCTAATGTGGTTTCAAATCTCACCTCTAACACCTATGAGCCATGTCTATGGGCAAGGAATTTAATCTCTTAAATCTGTTTCCTAATCTGTAAAATGGGAATAATAATGTCAGTAGTATCTATCTCATGGGTTTGTTAGGGAGGCTGAGATGAAATGCTATATGTAGAAGCACTTCTCAAACCAAAGTATCATACAGATATGAGCTGTTAGGAAAGGAAGGCTTGATGAGGGAGAAGGAATTCAAATTTGGCTCTAAAGAAAGGTACATAGCAGGTTTATCCCTAACCAGTTTGGTCAAGCAAATTTACTATTATGGATTATTATCCGTTTCTTCATTTGTGGAATAAAGAAGTTTGTTGTGATCAAAAGACTTCATGGTAGAAAGACCACTAGCTCTGGAGCCATGGGACCTTGGTTGAAATCTCAATTCTGATATTGGATGATTTGGGGCATATCATTTAACCACAATCTGCCAAGTCAAGGGTTTGGTCTTGATCACCTCGAAGATCCTTTTCAAACCTAAATTTATAATCCCAAGTTTTTTTCTAACTCCATGTTTGTGATTCAATGAGTTTCTTTGTTTTGAGAAGTTATTCATAACCTGAAGCTGTGTGCCCTGCTAAGGGCAGTACTGGCAAGAAAATTCTTCCAAAAAATCAAATAGGGCAGAGCTTCCAGCTAACTACACCACTATTTGCTGATGAAAATACTGGCAAGATGTATGTAGTGGAGGATGCCAGCAGTACTATATGTAAGTTTAAAAAACAAAAAAAAATCCCCACAAAAAACACAGGGAAATCAGATCCTGCAGTATCAAAAATCTTAGACTAGTAGATATGAGTGAAATGTCTATGGACATGTTTGTTCAAACTTTGATTAAAGTGATGCTGAGAATAATGATTACAGCTAGTTAGAAATGAATTAAATTTACATTTATATAGTTATATAAATAATTATATAACATTTATATAGCTAACATAACTAACATAATTTTATGTATATGTTACTTCTCCAAATAACATGTAAACTCCCTAAAAGCAGTGACTATTAATTTTTCTCTCTAAATCTCTAGTACCAGGGGTAGCTAGGTAGCACAATAGATAGAACACCATGCCGAGTTCAAATTCACCCTCAGAACTTACTAGATTGTGTGGCCGTGGGCAAGTCACTTAACTCTGATGGCCTTAGTTTCTCATCTATAAAATGAGCTGGAGAAGGAAATAACAAACCACTCCAATATCTTTCCTAAGAAAATCCTCCCAAGATGGGGTCATGAAGATTCAAACACAACAGAGGTGACTAAAAAAACAACAATAATTTCTACTACACCTGGCACATAGTAGAAGCTTAATAAATATTTATTGATAGACTATGGCTAATCCATTGACTGGTTTACTTTCAAATGTAGGAAAAATACATGAGAACACTAGTACCATACCTTGTGATAATTACATTTTATAGCAAAAGCGATCCATTAAAAACACATATCATAGGTGTTTGCGATGAGCACAATTCTATCATTAATATCATAGACTTTGTGTCATAAGGAGGCACTATCCCCTGGATTTTTCATATATTCATAGATCTAGCCCTGGAAAAAACCTTAGAAGTAGATGTTCAACCGCCTTAATATTAGAGATGAGAGAACTGAGGTCTAGTGAGATTAAGTGACTTATATAAGGTTTCAAAAAGTTAATATTTGAACCCAGGTAATCTAATTTAGGTGGTACAATGAATAGGGTGCCAAGTAAGGAAGATTCATCTTCATGAGCTCAAATCTGGCCTCAGACACTTACTATCTGTGTGACCGTGGGCAAGTCAGTCACTTTATTTGCCTCATTTACTGATCTTTAAAGTGAACTGGAGAAGGAAATAGCAAATCACTCTAGGATTTTTACCAAGAAAATGGCTCCCAAAGGGGCCATGAAGAGTTGGACATGACTGAAAAACAACTGAACAACAGCAACATCTGAGTCCAAATCCCATGCTCCTTCCACTGTATTAAGTGTTGTTTGTACCCCCAATTAAACCTTTTGCTGACACAAAAAGTTCCTTAGCTCAGCAGGAACTGAAAAAAGGGCTCTTGCCTACCTTGGTTTCCCATATGGATTTCTCTTTAGCTCCCTCTCCAAACATTTACATGTTATTCATCTTTTAAGGCACACCTCAAATGCATTTTGTATTCACAGCAAGTCACTTTCCCAGCCTACTTCAACTGAGGGTGATCTCTATGTCATCCACCGTTAAATTAATCACACTTAGTATGTTTTGTAGTATTCTTTTAACTCTTGTATTGTACATAGATAGACATAGATGCATGTATGTACATGTATAGTTTGTTGTGGGCAGCTGGGTGGTACAGTGGACGATGTTATAGACCTGAAATCAAGAAGACTCACCTTCCTACGTTGAAATCTGGCCTCAGATACTTACTAGCTGGGTGACCCTGGACAAGTTGCTTCACCCTGTTTGCCTCCGTTTCCTCATCTGTAAAATGATCTGGAGAAGGAAATGGCAAACCACTTCAGTATCTTTATCAAGAATGAAGAGTTGGACATGACTGCAATGTCTGAACTAACAACATAGCTGTTTATTGTCCCATGTCATCTAAATACTATTAAAAAGGTTACAAATAACAAAAATAAAAACTAATTGCATATTATAATAGGTGACCCATATCACATTGATTTGTTGATCTTCTGAATTCTCTAAACTGAATGATCTTTTGCTACAAATAATTGTTCTTGTCCCTATATGTACATTTTAAAAGATGTAGTTGGTTATATGCTATTTGCATATAGAAGAGGAGTTGAGCTGTGCCAAAATCTCAAGAGTTAGTTGATCTTAATTATCAAAGAGCAATTATCCTTCAATTCTTCTAGTCTGTCCTGCCTCAATCATCACAACCTTTCCTACAAGGAAAAAAAATGCCCCAGTTATCCACAAAAGTAAAACATCATCCAAAGGGAAGAGGAGGTATGTTGTTCATTTGTTTCAGGCATGTCTGACTCTTTGGGATCCCATTTGAGGTTTTCTTGGTAAAGATGCTGGAGTGCTTTGCTGTTTCCTTCTCCAGCTAACTTTACAGATAGGAAACTGAGGCAAGCAGAGTTTAGTGACTTGCCCAGGATCAAACAGCTGATAAGTATCTGAAGTCAGATTTGAACTCAGGTCTTCTTGACTCCATGTCTAGAATTTCTATTGTTAAAATCATTATCTGGGATAACACTATCCACGGTTCCACCTTGCTGCCCCAAGAAGAGACATAGTACAATGGAAAGGACATTGGACTAGGAAGCAAAAGACCCAAATATGATATGCATCTCTGTGATTGATTAGCCAGCTACATGGTACATTAGTCAAATCCCTTAAGCATTTTTGGCGCTTTGATTTCCATATCTGTAAAACAAAAGGGTTGTTTTCATGTGATGCCCAGGTTTTCTTAGCATTCTAAGAATTTTTTAAGGTCCTATGTATACAGACACAAAAATGAAATAGTCCCTGCCCTCAAGAATCTTACATTCTATTAGGGGAATATAACACATGCATAAATAAGTATATTGTGGGATCTAGTCCCCATTTCTCCCTCCCAACTTTCTACCTGCCCAGTTTTCCTCATGATTTGATGCAATGACAGAAAATACAGAGCAGGTAGCTGAAGTAGAAGTATTAATGAGGTATTAACATTAATGAAATACAGCACAGAGATGTGCTCATATCTAGTTTTCTCCTTACAAAATTTGAAGGAATTCTCCCTAATAGAATTAGAATGGTAGCCTGGTTATTGGCTGCACAAAAGACTAGCCAGACCTCAAGTAATCCTTAAAAGACAGTCATGCATGGGTAGCTAGGTGGCACAGTGGATAGACTGCCAGACCTAGAGTCGGGAGGACCTGGGTTCAAAGTCCTGTTTGCCTAGTCCTTGCCCTTCTGTCTTAGAGTTGTTACTAGGTCTAAGTAAGGGTTTAAATTTTTAAAAAGACAATCCAGAGTTCAAGAGCTCAGGGTAGTTGGTGTCCAAAAGCATCTGTGTGGAATGTGATACCTTGGTCATTACCAGAGGGCAACCAGTTGAAATGTGTTTTCTCTCCTCCTCCTCAATTGGTATTGTATCATTTTCATAAAACCCTTATATTTTGTCTGAGAATCAATGACTAAATCTTGCTTCCAAGGCAGAGGAATGGTAAGGACTAGGCATTTGGGATTAAGTGACTTGCCCAGGGTCACACAGCTAGGAAATGTCTGAGGCTAGATGTAAACCTAAGGTCTATCTACTCAGGTCTCTAGCCACCTAGCTGCCTCTGCCATTTTATTTTTCAGTGATCTACTTACCCAGGATGAGGTAGCATAGCCCGGAGGGAGCACTACAGAGACAGGAAGTAGAGATACACAATCTCCTGACAGATAGGGACATGGAACATCAGTACTCAAGGAAGGAAATAGCTTAAAGGAATGATACCTCTCTGGCTGTAGAGAACTAGAGCTGGTAGTATGTGGAAAGGAACATACAACCCAACTAAAAAGACTTGATCAACAGAGATACTGAACCCAGTGGGGAAGAGCATGAGGAAACCATAGGAGAAAGCATTATAGAACTAGAGGATTAAGTTGGTTTGACCATATATATATATTCCATGTATGTGGCTCACTACATATGAACCTTCCATTTGCTCCCATTCTTCCTACTGATGCTGTGTGTATTTTGAGGAGAATAAACTCCAGGGTTATAGGAGTGGGATATTTTATAGTTATTGTTCTCACTATTCCATTTTAGCAAATGCCCTTTGCTTTATGGATGCCTTTCCCAACTCCTTTTAGTATTACCTTCCTTCTTTTCATTTCCCCCCTACTTATCTTCTATCAAGCTTATTTGCACATCTTTGCTTCATTGTTGTCTCCCATATTAGCTGGTGAGCTCCTTGAGGGCAGTGATTGTGTTTTGCTTGTATTCTTTGGCGCTTAGCACTGTCTGGCACATAGAAGCACTTTATTGACTTTTTCCTCCATTTTTTTTTATTTTTTCACTTACTCTTTATTGACTCTTTCAGTTAAAGGCAAGCTGACCAGTGAAGTCCCATGAGCAAATGTGTTCTTGGATCTCAACTTATAAAATTGTGAGTGCTGAGTTGGGAAATGGAGGGATAGCACAGAGGGAGTAATACACAAGTATAATATAGATCAAGGACAACTTCATGTAGATGTAAAATGAGCTTTAAAGTAAGTCAAAGAGTCAAATGAAGTCAAGAATGGAGCTCATTGCAGGCCTGAGGAGAGTTTGTGTATGGTGGAGGATAAAGATGGAGAATTAAGTTCAGGAAACAGCTCATAGTTCAGGTTGGCAGAACACAGAATTTGTAGAGTGAAGGAGCATGCAATAAGACTGGAAACATAAGCAGGAGCCTTAAGTCCCAAGCTAAAAAATTTATAATTTATCTTTTAATTTCTTCACCTGTAAAATGGGGATAACAGTGCTTACCTCAAAGAATTGTTTTGAGGACCAAATGAGATAATATTTTTAAGTGTGTAGAACAATGTCTTACAGATGACAAGCACTATATGAATTATTTTTTCAATATTAATCTTCTTTCTTTTATAGGTAGTGGGGATCCATTGATGTTTTCTGAGAAGGGGAGTGAAGTGTGTTTAAAGAAGAATATTTTACATCTCTGTACAGAATAGATTGGAGAGTAGGGGATTATAGAGGATGAATTGGAGAAGAAGATATACTCAATAGGAGATTAATACAGTGGTCCATGAGAGATTCTGAGGAATGGAAGGAGAGTAGTAGTTATGTGAATGGAAAGAAGGGGATATTGTGGAAGGTGAGTCAAAAAGACTTGGCAAGTTTTGGGGTATAGGATGAGTTGAAGATGACTATACATACATTTGGAACCTAGATGCCTGAGCAAATGGTGGTCCCTCAACAGAAACAGCAAAGCATTCAGAAAGGGAAGATAATAAATTCTGGACTTGGCATTTTGAGTTTCAGACATCTCAATCTGGCATACCCAGGGAGAAATAGATAATGTAGGACTAGAAGCCAAGGAAGGAAAAAAAGGGATACATTATATAGATTTGGCAAAGGTCATAATTGAACCTATGGTAGAAGATGAGATAACCAAGAAGAGGCATGTAAAAAAGAGAAGACAAGAAGAGAGGATGACAAACAGATCTATAGGAGACTCGTGTTAGAGGGACAAGTAACTTGGGGTGATCTAGTCATTGTTATTTAGTTGTTTTCTTGTATACTAGAGTGGGTTTTCCATTTCCTTCTCCAGCTCATTTTATAAATGAGGAAACTGAGGCAAACAGGGTTAAGTGACTTGTCCTAGTAAGTACCTTAGACCAGATTTGAGCTCAGAAAGATGAGTCTTCCTGACTCCAGATCTAGCTCCTGACCATTGTGCCACTTACCTGTCTAAGATCTAGTAAAAGATACTATGAAAGGGTGAGAGACAGGGAGAAGAAACAGACTCTTGTTATGGCATCCAAGGGGGGAAGAGAATGACCAGAAAGAGAGGAGGTGACCACCAATAAAAAAACTGACAACAGGTTAAGGAAAATGTTGACAAAGAAAAGGCCTTTGACTTTAATAGCCAAGAAGTTGTTTTTAAGCTTGGGGACTGCTATTTCATTCCACTGTCTCATTCCACTGTTTGATGGGAATATTGTAGAGTATTCTAAGTCAGATGAAGGTTAAATTCGTTAATGTATAAGGTGCCATTCAATTGAGATTTGTGATTTTGTGTTTCTATGATTCTCTCACCCTAGAAGGGCAGTTGAGGAAAGAGTTTCATTTTATCCTGTTCTGGCCAAACTACATCTGGAATGTGCAGGAACCACCTTTGAGGGATACTGATAACCTGGAATATCCAGAAGAGGAAATCCAAGATGGGGAAGAGCTATGGATTCACGTTCCAGGAGGAACCCAGAGATATTCAGCCTGGAGAAGAAAAGACTTAGAGGAAGATATGATAGCTGTCTTTAAACATTTGAAGGAAGGGCTACCATATGGAAAAAGAAGTTATTTTGTTTTGTTTGGCACCAGAGGATAGAATTAGGAGCAATGAGTAAAAGGGACAGATTAATTGAGGTTTGATATCTATATAATTTTTGTAACAATGAGAATCACCCCAAACTGTAACCAACTCTTTCTGGAGTCTAAGGCAGATATTCCTGGAGTCACAGAGACCTGAGTTCAAATAAAACCTCAGATACTTTTTATATGACAGTGGAGTAAGTCACTTAACCTCTGTTTGCCTCAGTTTCTTCAGCTATAAAATGGGCATAATAATAACACCTGCTGTCTAGAATTGTGAAGATCAAGTGATATATTTGTAAAGCATTCAGCGCACTGGCACATAGTAAATGTTTAATAAATTTGTGTTCCCTTTCCTCTTCCAGAGAGATTCCATCACTGGAGGCTCTCCAACAGCTTTGGGGGTCCCTTTCAAATCTGCAAGTCTCCATTTCTGAGACAACTACTCCTATTATTCTCCATTAGTTAATTTTACAAGATATGGAGACCTCAGAATGTTTGCCAGATAGAGTATTTCTACACCAAGTTAAATGACTTGAATAACTTATTGAAGGGCAACTAGGTGGCACAGTGGATAGGGAGCCAGGCATGGAATTAGGAAGACTCATCTTCCTGAGTTCAAATCTGGCTTCAGGTGCTTCCTGCCTATGTGACTCATGGCAAGTCAGTTCATCTTGTTTGCCTCAGTTTCTTCAACTGAAGAATAAACTGGAGAGGGAAATGGCAAACCACTCCAGTGTCTTTGCTCTGTGACCCTCGGTAAGTCATTTTACCCTTTTGGCCTCATTTTTCTCATCTGTAAAATGAAATGGAGAAGAAAGTGGCAAATCACTCCTGTATCTTTGCCAAGAAAACCCTTAATGGGGCCATGAAGAGTTGGACATGACTCAACAACAAAAATCATCTATATCTTTTCACTTTATGAAGTTTATCCACTCTCACCATTAACTTTGTCTTTTTTGGAAGTTCACCAATTAATTTTGAGTCCTTGCAAAATGGTGATTCTTGCTCTTGGAAAAGTATTTCAAATGATCAAATAGCATATTCCTACATGCTGGGCAGACATGTTGATAATTTACAGTGCACTTTTATTAGATTAACAATGTGTAAGCTTTGACATCAGCAGTAATATGATCTGGTATTGCAAAATTTGCTTTTGAATCTTGACACATTAATTGTTATGTTTGGCTTTATTACAGACATATCTTTTTACTCATAACTGAATACCTACAGTTATAGGCCAAAATTTTTGGAAAAGTGATACCTTACAAGCTTGCACTTGAAAGAATGACTATGGAGGGTCAAAAGATAGAGGAGAGGGAGAGAAAGAAATTTACCTTACAAAAGGAGTTGTGTCCCAAACTGCTGGTCTTGAATTTACCTTCTCTAAGTCATTCTGCCTCTTTAAAATACAATGTAATGAATGTCAGTCGTAGATGGGCAAGTTAGAGTCATGGCTAGTCTTTTGACACTGGCCTCTATCCTATGATGGATGTGGAGAAATCTAATCCCTCCAAGGGGAGTCAGGTGGCACGTCAAGACAAAGAGTGCAAACAATTTTGTCCTGGAAAAGAACTTTCCATTTTGTTCTATTTGTGAGAGAATGTTACAGTATCCAGCTGTTCCATATTAAGAGCAAACTCTCGGCAGAAAAGAGAAAAAGAAGGTTGTTTTTTTTTTAAAGGAGTAACAAAGGTTAACCCTCTTCCTTACAGGAATTTTCCCTGGATAGCTCATATTTAGATCATGCAAAACTTTTCTGTAAAAAAAAAATGTGGACACATGCATGTGTCTGCACACGCAAACATACAACACACACCAAGTCATTTTCTTCCCAGGCAATGCAAAAAAAAAAAAAAACATCTGCTTTCTGAATTCTGAAACCTAGACACATCCAAATATGGAAAAAAGAGAAGTCTGTCAAATCTTTTCTTTAAAGGATCTGGCTCCACAAAAGTGAATTAAGCGTTTGTGATATCATTCTGTGATCCCAGGGGTGAGTTTGAACAGAAAAAGATATGAAACAGACTTGCAGAGATTGCTCCTTTCATAAGGGAGGAAATTCTAAGAAGCATTAAACAAAAATCTGTCCTTGTTTCCATGGTTTTAAAAAAAGTATATATCAATTAATAAGAATTCTAAATGATTAGGATCTCTGCTTTTTAAGCTTTCCATAAAAATGTTTGTTTCTATTCTCCCCTCCCAGACCCCAAAAAGTTTAAAATAAGCATACATACATAAATATACATTGTGCATACATACACATATATTACATATAATATACCACACATAATAAATATTACATATATTTCCACATATTATATATAATTTACATGCAAACACAGCTAGAATTGTACATATTACATGTTATAACCATATATGTAACATGTAAAAGTACAGATACTCTTATAATACAATATGCACACACATATATGCTATAATATTACATATAATTTTACATATAAGCATTATATAATTTGCATGTAAGATCATATCATTAACATGTATCTTTTATATAACATTATATATAATATAGCATATAAAATTATATAAAATCTTATAATACACATATAATATCATACATATGATAATTTCACATGTTATACATGTACCATGTATATAATATAATGCATGTAAAATTATATATGTCATATCTAAATGTAAATTATATATAATAATGAGATATATAATTTTACATGTAAGTATATAACAAAAGTTTATATATTATATATCAACTTTGTATAATATTTTTGAATTTTATACAATATACCACTTATTCATATATTATATATTTTTATATATAAGTTTTTCTTATGTTCAGACAATTCTTCCACTTCTGGGCAACTAGCTTTCCTTACTTGTGATGTCTGAACCTCACCTGTGACATCAGAGAGCTTCGTACCTGATGATTACCAAATGTTAAAAGAAATCCTTCAATATTATTTACTTTTCTCCAGCACTGGCTTGGCATCAGGTGCTCTAACTTTAGAGAAAATCAGATTTTATATCTGACCAAGTCACGGGAAAATATTCTCCTAGTAAGCACCCTTTTAAGCTATTTATAATGGGGTTATGGTGGCGGTGGGATGGAGGTTTATTAACAATGACAACACCTTTAAGGAATATTCTGTTGTTCTTTGGAAACCCTCCACCAACTGACACGTATATGTTGGGGACCTATTTGTGAATTTTTCCTGCTAGAAAGAGCCCTGGAAAACTTGGAGCTGATATACCAAATTTGGGCAGAAAATTGTATTGTAGGAAGGACAATATGGAGTTTTGTTTCCTAGGGTATTGATTTGTCAGTTTCTCAATTAGGCATATCCTACATAAACTCATTGACTGCTTCTATAGAAACATGATTTGAGGAAAAACAATACTTCAGTGAACAGTGAGTCCCATAAGAACAGTATAATAAATATTGTCATGTCACAGTGAGGCTTCTCCGTGTTATAATTAGATTTGGTTCCAATGTGTTAACATCATTATTTTGAATCAGGTAAGAGTAATATTTTGTGTCTGTTTGGGTGGATGGATGGAAATAGGTCTAAATTCTTAGTGTCTTCAGGGATAACATTGTAGATATTAACATTTTACATTGAATTATTACTAATTATATTTTAGTTAGCATTTCAAAAGAAATATGATTATACAGATCTGATCATGTTACTCATGAATTTTCTGGAATAAAATGCAAACTCATGTTTAGCATTGAAAGTCCTTTATAACTTGACTCCAGTTTATCTTTACAAATAGATTTCGCATTACTATCACTTGTATCCTTGACATTCTAGCCAAAACGAGCTACTTCTTGTTCCTTGTAAATGACATTCCATCCCTCTCCTCTGGGCCTTGGAGTCTCTAGCTGCCTTAAAGGTACAGCTTAGTTGCAGCTTTTTTTACAAAAAGCTGTTCATCTTTTCTATAGTGTTCATGATCTATCTGCTTGTTATACACACCACCCTCCCCACCACCCATCACTTCATATTTACTTTTTTTACCTTTAAAAATATATTTAATATGCCTAAATATATTTTCAAATAAATTTTATTTTATATATTTAATGTATCACTTACTTTAAAAAAATGTGTACTTTGTTGTTTAATCATGTAATCTCATCCCTCTCTTTGTGACACCATTTGGAATTTTCTTGGCAAAGATCCTGGAGAAGTTTGACATTTCCTTCTCTAATGAGGAAACTGAGGCAAAGTGAAGTGACTTGTCCAGGGTCACACAGCTAGTAAGTGTCTGAGGCCATATTAGAATTCAGGTCTTTTTGACTCCAGGCCTAGTGCTTTAATCATTATGCCACCTAATTGCCCCTATTTTCCCATTTTGCACTTGTTTGTTGGTTAGTTGTTTTGGTTGCTGACTTGTATATAACTTTCAGGCACTATTTATCTGCTTTTGTATCTCTGTAGATATATAGGAATGACTCCTGGACTTCGAACAAATAACCAAAATAAACCAGTAGTCTATGCTAAAAGCTCAAAATGCCTGCATTGTCTGAGAAATTCAGAGTCGGTGTATGAAATGATGTTTTGCATTATTCTATGTATTGTTGAAGTATATTTGTGATAAAAGGGACTAAGATGACTTTTAGGTTAATTATCCTTGTTTTGTTAAGTGTCCATGCATTTTGATACTATCCTGTATAACTTAAGATGCCAATAGCTAGCATTTCAAGGGACTGCAAAACTCCATCCTCCAGGAAAGAATGTAATGGAAGACATGACTATCATTCTGTGATTTGTAATTCAGAGATATGCACATTTCCTCACAACCCTAAGAAAGATTGGGCTATTATGATCTTTCAGCCGGGAAGAGAACTTAAATTACTCCTGGGAATTTTGGAAAGAGGGACATGAAGTCCCCAAAGGGACTTCGTGACAAACAGCAGAACAGAGAACAGATGATGGAATGAAATGCTACAGAAGCTCTTCAGGCATTTTGCTGAATGTGCTCCAGAAATGAGGTCTAAGCTTGAGGGTGCAACAACTATTTTATTAAGCAAAGAAGTCAGACAGAAGGGGACAGTTGCTGGATGCTGAAAAAGCCTTTGACAAAATACAGCACCCATTCTATTGAAAACACTAGAAAGCATAGGAATAGAAGGACCTTTCCTAAAAATAATAAACAGCATATATCTAAAACCATCAACAAGCATCATCTGCAATGGGGATAAATTAGAAGCCTTCCCAATAAGATCAGGCATGAAACAAGGATGCCCACTGTCACCTCTATTTATATTTAACATTGTACCAGAAACACTAGTAGTAGCAATTAGAGAAGAAAAAGAAATTGAAGGTATTAAAATAGGTAATGAGGAGACTAAGCTATCACTCTTTGCAGGTGATATGATGATCTACTTAAAAATCCTAGAGAATCAACTAAAAAGCTAGTAGAAATAATCAACAACTTTAGCAAAGTGGCAGGATACAAAATAAATGCACATACACCATCAGCATTTCTATATATTTCCAACACATCACAGCAGCAAGAATTAGAAAGAGAAACACCATTTAAATGACCCTAGACAGTATAAAATACTAAGGAATCTCTCTACCAAAACAAACACAGGAATTATATGAACACAACTGCAAAACACTTTCCAAACAATTAAAACTAGATCTAAATAATTGGAAAAACATTGATTGCCCATGGGTAGGGACCAGCTAACATAATAAAAATGACCATTCTACCCAAATTAATTTACTTATTTAGTGCCATACCTATCAAACTACCAAGAAACTTTTTTACAGAATTAGAAAAAATTTTAACAAAGC
This sequence comes from Gracilinanus agilis, assembly GCF_016433145.1. Lineage (NCBI taxonomy): Eukaryota > Metazoa > Chordata > Mammalia > Didelphimorphia > Didelphidae > Gracilinanus > Gracilinanus agilis. Next base: position 266,847,668 of record NC_058130.1, on the reverse strand, counting down.
CCATTTGGAAGAACAAAAGATCAAGAATATCAAGGGAAATGAGGGAAAAAAATGTGAAGGAAGATGGCCTAGCAAGACCAGATATTAAACTATACTATAAAGCAGTGGTGATCAAAACAATATGGTAAGGGGGCAGCTGGGTATCTCAGTGGAGTGAGAGTCAGGCCTAGAGACAGGAGGTCCTAAGTTCAAACCCAGCCTCAGCCACTTCTCAGCTGTGTGACCCTGGGCAAGTCACTTGACCCCCATTGCCCACCCTTACCAATCTTCCACCTATGAGACAATACACCGAAGTACAAGGGTTTAAAAAAAAACAATATGGTACTGGTTAAGAGACAGAAGGGAGGATCAGTGGAATAGACTTTGGGGTAAGTGATGCCAGCAAGACAGACTATGATAAACTCAAAGGGCTCAACTTTTGAGACAAAAATCCACTATTTGACAAAAACTGCTGGGAAAATTGGAAAACAATATGTGAGAGATTAGGTTTACATCAACATCTCACACCCTACACCAAGATAAATTCAGAGTGGGTGAATGACTTGAATATAAAGAAGAAAACTATAAGAAAATTAGGTGAACACAGAATAATATACTTGTCAGATCTCTGGGAAAGGAAAGATTTTAAAACCAAGCAAGAGTTAGAAAAAATTACAAAATGTAAAATAAATAATTTTGATTACATTAAATTAAAAAGTGTTTGTACAAACAAAAACAATGCAACTAAAATCAGAAGGAAAACAACAAACTGGGAAAAAATATTGATAACAAAAAATTCGGACAAAGGTCTAATTACTCAAATATACAAAGAGCTAAATCAATTGTATAAAAAATCAAGCCATTCTCCAATTAATAAATGGGCAAGGGACATGAATAGGCAATTTTCAGATAAAGAAATCAAAACTAGCAATAAGCACATGAGAAAGTGTTCTAAATCTCTAATAATTAGAGAAATGCAAATCAAAACAACTCCGAGGTACCACCTCACACCTAGTAGATTGGCTAAAATGACAGCATGGGAGAGGAATAAATGTTGGAGGGGATATGGCAAAATTGGGACATTAATGCATTGCTGGTAGAGCTGTGAATTGATCCAGCCATTCTGGATGGCAATTTAGAACTATGCCCAAAGGGCTATAAAAGAATGCCTGCCCTTTGATCCAGCCATACCATTGCTGGGTTTGTACCCCAAAGAGATCATAAATAAAAAGACATGTACAAGAATAGTTATAGCTATGCTCTTTGTGGTGGCAAAAAACTGGAAAAGGAGGGTATGTCCTTCAATTGGGGTATGGCTGAATAAATTGTGGCATTTGCTGGTGATGGAATACTATTGTGCTAAAAGGAATAATAAGCTGGAGGAATTCCATATGAACTGGAATTGATGCAGAGTGAAAGGAGCAGAGCCAGAAGAACATTGCACACAGAGACTGATATACTGTGGTAAAATAGAATGTAATGGACTTCTGTACCAGCAGCAATGCAATGACCCAGGACAATTCTGAGGGATTTATGGTAAAGAATGCTACCCACATTCAGAAGAAGAACTGCAGGAGTGGAAACACAGAAGAAAAACAACTGCTTGAACACATGGGTTGATGTGGACATGATTTGGGATGTAGACTCTTAATGATCACCCTACAACCATTATCAATACTATGGAAATAGGTCTTGATAGATGAGATATGAAGAAACCAGTGGAAATGCACATCAGCTATAAGGGGGTTGGTGGGGGGAAAGAGCAAGAACATGAATCATGTAACCATGGAAACATTTCTAAAAAATAAATAAATTTAAAAAAATTAAAATTAAAAAAGGGGGCAGTTGCATCTTCCTCTTTAAGAATGGAGGAAGGGTCTTTAAAAGTTTTTTTCTTTTTTCTCCAAATTTTCCTTCCTATGCCTCTTTGATAACAGGCAACATAATATTTTTGTGTGTGACTATTCATCTAAAGCTCTTTCTTATCCTGATTTTTACTTCATATAAAAATCAAATGATAAATGCAAAATGCTTATACTGCATGAATATATACTCACATATATATGCATATATATACATATATATATACTATAGGAGTAAAAAATGTGGCAAAGTTTCCATTTGTATAATACATACATGCATATATTAATATATGAATACATGGATTACACATGTATATAAATTAATACAGATTGTACATACACATATATTGATTGTATGTATTAATTTACTCTACATATCAATACATATATTCACACATTTACACGTATATATTTCACATCATTAAAAGTATAATCAAAGAATGAATGAATGAAAAAAATGCACAAAGCGCTGTGTCAGGTATTGAGGATACAAATAGAAAAATGACACAGTCCTTGCTTTTATGAAATTCACATTCTAGTAGGGTAAACATCACATGGAGGATGTTTTAGCTGCAGGTCAAATGGAAAGGAATCTAGTCAAAGAACATGGTAATGCATCTTCTTCAATGTCATTTTTATTGGTAGAACCATATGCTTTTTAAAGTTCAGCAATGTGACAGCGCCAAGGACTTTGGAGATGAGAAACTATTGTTAGTGAGCAGCAGTATCCACAGTGGCAGTTGCCAGATCAGCCTTCCCCTCATTGCAAAGGCTGGGATGAAAGCATGGGTCCTGGGTCCTTACTATTTCAAGGGCTCTTGAGGTCACCTCCCACCCCCTTTGGTAGCAGATAGTTGGTAACTGATGTTGGAGATGAAAGGCTCTTTTCCTTGCAGATTGTTTCAGGTGCCACGCTAGTAACAGGGGTGATGAGTTAGAAGGGTCTCTGCTATTCCTGGGGTGTGTGAGCTCAGGTTCTGGGGCTATCCCCATCTGGATCCAAGGTTAGTTCAAGTCAAATAATGCTAAACCAGTTTCCATCCTTTTTTACATAACCTGTTTCTTCTTTAGGTATATGTACATCCATGGTCATTTTCTAACTATTGATCTCTTCCCACAAAATTTTGGTGATAGTTATGAGGTTAACATTGACTCCTTGCATTAGGACCTCCAGCTCATCTTGTTGTGTATACTTGTTTTTTTTTGTTTTGTTTTGTTTTGTTTTGTTTTGTTTTGTTTTGTTTTGTTTTGTTTTGTTTTGTTTTGTTTTGTTTTGTTTATAGATGAGATAGAGGAGGTTCAGGAAGGTTTAGCATCTTGTCTGATGTGATACAGGTAGTCAGAATCAGAAGCAGGATGTGAAATAGGTTCTCTGACTAAAATTAAGGCTCTTTCCACTACACCACACTGGGATCTGAAGTAGGTTTTCTGATTTCAAATCCAGCATTCTATCCTCTTCATATCCATCTTCTGTGACTTTCTGTTCCCATTCAGTGATGTTTCCTTCCACTGGTGATATTGTCCCACAGTCCCTCACCTCTCTTATTCCATCTATAATATATTTTTACTGTGGATTCTCTCTCCTCTTGCCTGCATCTTATTACATTCCTTCTCAGTTGTCATGCTCTCCTCTTCTAAGCCCAGATGGCTTTCACGGGTTTTGAATGATTAATGATCTTATTGGATGATTTCAAGCCACAGAATGTAAGAGTGAAAAGGATTATCATTCAGTCCAACCCTTGCCTTTCAAGGATGAGGAAACTGAAATAGAAAAGAGTTACTTAAGACCATGGCTACCTCCCAAGTATATTATATTCACCTTCATATGGGTTCTGGAAAGGCTTTATAGTTCAAAATCTTATTTTCATGGGATCATTAATTTAGAGCCAAAAGGGACCTAAAAGAGCAACCCCCTCATTTTAAAGATGAGGAAACTGAGGCTTAAAGAGATGTAATGATTTTCCCAGGGTCATATTGCTACTCACTAAGTGTATGTCAATTCAATTCTTCCTAATCCCAAGCCAAGCACTCTACTGTATCATCTAACAGCTGATATAAATTTTCATTAATTTTTAAAAATTTGATTGCTTGTTGGTAACAGAACTCCAAAATCCAAGCTATTGCTTTATAATTCATATACATCACTGTTTATCTGCACCAGAAGACAAACAGAGAGAGAATTCAATAAACATGCAGGCCATTGTAGCCAGCAACGGGACATGGAAATTTTCATGGCAGAGAATATTGTGAGAAAGACAATCAGAGCAGATTGTTAACTTCAGAACAATTTCTACTGGATCCATCCTCTGGAAATTGACCCACTAGTCATTATGAGTATTTCTGGAATTAAAGCCACCTGGTAACTGGAATGTACCCTGTGGCCCCAATTTTGATGACAAACTCATGAGATTAAGAGTTAGAGACACAGAGCTTGTGTTAAGCCCAGGATGTTTGTTGAATGAAGAGCAATTGACTTGAAAATTAGACAGGTGGATTGAGTTTAAGAGAGAGAGAGGGATGTGAAATCATCTAATCAAGTTAGCGTACTCTCTCCATGTTTGCCAACTGGGATTTCCTGGGGACTAAACCTGTACCCTAGGCTTCTACACTTTGGAAGGTGGAATTTTAAGAAGGGGTGTGGTTTGGCTCTAAAGTGTTTTCATTACAATGGCCAAGGAATACATTCTCTTCTGTCCAAAACAATTCTTGGACTTAAGTCCATGGAAGGTGTTATAACTAAGCCATCCCTGGAGTGGCTTAAACCATGTATAACCCCTTCCTCTGATGTGGCGCCAGCTGCTGGCAAATTTTGCACTAATATATTTGCTAAATGTAAACAGTCTAATGCAAACTGTTGTGCCCCAGAATCCTGTGCAGCTTTGAACAATTCTTAGAGAAGTCTGAATTTACAGACACTATTAAATGTAAACTAGTGATACATATAACTCTACGGGTTCCATATGGTTCATGTTATCTCAAGGGAAATGTACACATTTGCCTTGCACCAGGACAGAGAGATAAATAACAGATGTGGGTGATTTTTATCATGCTCGAATTGAACAATAAAAAGGGGGGGGGGTGGAAAGGGAGGGAAAAAAGTAAATTTAAGCATCTAATCCTTAGTCTTCTTCATAAATGAATTCATTTTCAAGGTAAGCACTTACTAAATGCTCATTGAATCAACATGAAATGAGTGAATTGAATTAGGCAATGAATTTTTATGATGACAACTTGCAAAATGAAAGTATTGGGTAGGTGCTGGTAAACTTGATTGAGGTGTCGGTAATATTTCTTTGGTAAATGATGAGCTCATTTCAAGTGGCTGGCTAAAATTTCCCAATGGCTAGACTAGACTTATGAAGGAGAGGGGGAAACAGAGAGAAATGAAGTGAAAGGATTCTGAAAAGGACTAAAATGACTCCGTCACCGTTAAGAATTATGCCCAGTAGCCCCCCTAACATGAAACTTTATCTAGTTTGCTTAGTGGTTTTGCCCAAATCTAGGCATAGTGTAGCATGGTGATGGACTTGGAGTCAGAAGACCCTAGGGTTGAAGCTATTTTTCCTACCTAAAAATCAGTTTCCTCATCTGTAAAATAGGAATTAAAATAACATATACCTCTCAGGATCATGGAGGCTCATATAAAGGACATTTGTATCATGCTTTGTAAACCTCAAATTATTTTATAAATATAAGACTTTAGCTTTCTCTCTGCCAAGAGAGTACATATAAATATAAAATGGATTTTCAGCTTTTGAATGGAACTAAGATAGAAGTATTTTGCTTTTGGTCCCAATAACTTTGTGATGTTTTCCACAGAACTATGGATGATAGTAAGAGCATGAAGCATTATTAGAAAAGGAATAGCAGTTTATACATATGAGTACTTGGAAGTGGAGTGAAGCATCTCTACTAGACTTCTAAATAACTTTTAGAATAAAAGAAATAAGAATACTGAGACTTTTCCCCACATGTCATGGTCTTCTCATGATTACTCCCTCCAAATACAAATTACAATGCATCCATAGGCTCTCATCCTGTGTGATTCTTGGATGGAGTGCTGGGCCTGGTGTCAGGAAACCCTGAGTTCAAATCAAGCCTCAGATATTTACTAGCTGTGTGACTTGACTTTTGCGCTTGTTTCCAGTGGGGATAAAAATAGAACCTTCCTCCAGGGTTGTGAGGAACAAATGAGATAATTCTTGTAAAGTGTTTTGCACAGTGCCGGGCACATAGAATAGAAGGTACTTAATAAATGCTTGACAAATTTCTTCTATAAATCTTCCACAAAGCCTCTGCCTGGACATGTCTGGCTGTCCAGGTAGTCATCATTCTTGCTATAAGAAGGGCCTTTTTCTAATCATATGGGTTCTTGATGATGTCTTAGTAAATCCTTGAAAGTACCCAACTGACCATTGTTTTTGATCTGTGTTTTCTGGGATAGAAAGAAGCCTCCAGAGTACACGTGATTGCACTTTAAAATACAGCACATACAGATAAACCTACTGTCAGAATAATTACAGGTGAGTGTTGCCAAGCATACATTCTTCAGGTCAAGGTCTATTCCTATTATGCTGACACTAAAATTCTATTAAAAACAAAATGTAAGATGGAATTTTGGAATCTGCTGGGAAGCATTGTCAAAAACACAAATCTGAAACATTTCATGCCTGCTGGGTATTGAGGGAATCATTATTGATTTTTTAGCAATAGGAACTTTAGCATTATCTTTTAACCACCCAGTAAATTTTTTTAATTTTAATTCCTATCATTGCAATTTTATAATAAACCTTAGTAATTGTATGTAAAGATACAATGAGGTGAAATCCCTTGGGAAGATTACAATCCAATGGAGGTGGGAAGGCAGGTTCACATATAACCTTGAGACAAGAATGAGTAGAGATCAGAAAAGAAGTCTAAAGAGGTAATGCTAAATTTGAGGAGGGAAAGATCACTCTCGGTTGGGCAAATAAGGGAAGACTTCATGAAGGAGGTGATACAGCAGTAGGGGCTGGAAGAAAGGGTAGAATTTTTTTTAACAGATTGAATTATTATATCAGGATTAATTCCTTTTGTTAAGAAGTTTCCCTGAAGTGCATTGATTTTCAAATGCTGACTGTAATTCTCTTCCTTTGATCTGCATTATATTAGAATAAATTTTGCTGAATCTTTTTTCCTTTAAAAAGGATCTTTTCTCCCCCTTCCCCCTTCACGCATGTTCTTTGCTTCTGTTTTCTTAACATTCAGTGACTTAAAAAATATGCAGCTAAGTATTCAATAACAGATTGTGTAAGACAGCTCATGTGATTTTTTTTCCACTCAAAAATCTCTTTGCCTACACATACTCATACCATCAGGCGATGGGCCTCCTTGTGGCTGTATCTACACAGCATCTCAACAACCAGTTTGAAAAATGAAAACAGTCTACCAGTGAGTTGTTTTGATTTCTTTTGAGGCAAACAACTGGATTTAATCATTTTTTCCACTGGTTTGATTAAGTTAACCATGTGTTTTTAGGACCATGTAGATCCAACCAGCCTTAATATCTGATTCTATGTAAAGTACAGTGTCCACTCCATTCCCTCATTCCTCCCTCTTCCCTACAACTATATCAATAAAGGGCTAACAGATTTACTACTCAGAATGAGTCCTTCAGTAATTGCTTTGGTTAGTCAATCAACAAGTATTGAAATTTTAAGCACCTACTATGTGCCAGGTGAAAGGGAATTTTTTTTATTCCCTTTGTCTATTTTAAGTTAATCAATCAGGAACTTGAAGTACCCCTACTTAACACTTAGTAAATCACTAACCAAGAGAGTTCACACTTACTTAGTCATTAACACTTAGTCCTAAAACACCACAAGCACTGCACCCCCTAACCCCCCAGTGCTAGGCAAATTGAGAGACTTTGATTGGTTCCTGAGATGTGATAGACCACAGTGAAAGGAAGGAGAAGCCAGAAAGACTGGAAGTGACCTGGAGAAAACTGCTTTTAAAAGCCAGCTGAGGGCATTCTGATTCTTCTTCTGCTGCCTTGATGGCTCTTTCTAAGGGGGGACTTCTGCATTGGTGTCTCTGTGTTGAACTACTGTGTTGGAGGGTCTTCTGCATTGGAGGGATTCTTCTGCCTTGGAGATTGATTCTGCACTGGTAAGACTCTTGCTGAAGATACTGCCATGACTCCTGTTGGAGATTGGGACCTGAGGGAGCCTTTGTCAGAGTTGAGCTGGATTTCTTCAGATTGACAATTTTAGGGTATTTAGCTAGGCAATATTTTCTACCTCCTTCCTACATTTCCCTTTTTACTATCTCTGCCCTGCTGTAATAAAGCTACTAAAGCTAAAGTGGAGATAATCAACACAGGGCTAATATTTTCATTAACACATACTGTGCAAATTAATTGACTGCATTAACCAATTGATTTATCATACACACAATTCGAGGGAAATAATCATTTTCCCAGAGTCCATTGGGATGGGACTTTCTCCTTATTGGTAGAGATGAATGCTCTGCCTAGTATGAGAGGCCAGATAGAGTTGACTAGAATAGGAGAATTCCAGATTTTGCTAGTCTTCTTCCAGATTCTTCAACTTTAACTTTAGGTTTTCCCTTGAACTTTGAGTCACTTTGAATACTTCTGGCTTTCAGCTTCAAGAAGGAAAACAGAGTCAACCCCACTTCAGGTTGTTGAAGAAGACTCTGAGAAGACATGAGAGGAGGGGGCAGCCTCCATTATGTTCCTATCCCTATCTCAAGAATAATGATTCTTGAGACTGCAGAGAGTCTCTTCTTAGGTGAAATCTGGGACAATTTTACTTGAGTTATTCACTCCCATTGGGAGAGCTCCTACCCTCTGTATTGTCTGATATATATATATATATATATATATATATATATATATATATATATATATACACACACACACACACACACACACACACACACACACACACATATATCCTCTTTTTCTCTGATTTCTGTTTTACTAATTAATTGTATAAATGGGTTTTCTTTGCTATTTGCTATGTGTTTATGTGAATATTAGGTGGGAAAGGGATCAAGACTAATATAGAGCTTGGAGTTCCCTTCCCCTTCCCAAAATGACAAAATGATCAGAAATTAGACTGAATCCAATTATATCTCCAAGACTAATAATACTGATGAGAGTAGATGCAGATATACACACATATAAATATATATCATATATAAGTATGTATATGAGGTTATAAATATATATGTCATTGTTAAGTTGTTTCAGTAGCATCTGACTCTTTGTGACCCCATCTGGGGTTNATATATGTATATATATATATATATGTTTTAATTTGTAGCTCTCTAATTTATAGTGATTTGGAGCATCTTTATATGACTAAAGATAGTTTTAGTTTCTTCATTTGAGAATTGCCTGTTTATATCCTTTGACTATTTATCAATTGGGGAATGCTTTATGTTCTTATACATCTGACTCAGATACTTGCTATAAAATTTTTTCCCAGTTTGTTTCCTTGTTGGTTTTGTTTGTTCAAAAAAATTAATTTAATATAGTTAAAATTACCTATTTTACATCTCATAATATTCTCTATGTCTTATTTGGGCCTATATTCTTCCCTTCTCCATAGATCTGACAGGTAAACTATTCTATTTTTTCTATTAAATTAAATATATTAAATTATTTTATTTAGTTCATAAAATTAAATCTATTAAATAGAAATTCTATTAAATTCTCCATTTTCTTTATGGCATCATTCTTTATTTTTAAATCATGAATCCATTTTGATTTTAACTTGGTATATGGCATGAGGCATTGGTCTGTGCCTAGTTTCTGCCATACTGTTTTCCAGCTTCCCCAGCAGTTCTTGTCGAATAGTGAATTCTTCTATAATCATGGATTTGGGGGTTTGTCAGACTTTAGGTTACTGTGGTCAATTGCTACATTGTGTTGAGGTAGGTGCTTAATAAATGTTTATTGACTAGTTTGCATGTATATTGTATTTACATCTCTTTAAGCCTATTATATGCCTTGAGAACAGAGGCTGTTTCCATTTTTCTGGTTTTTTTACTTGTATCTTCAACACCAGCTCAGTGGCTAGAAGGCCAGTCTCAGAGTCAGGAAAATATGGATTTAATTCCAAATCTGCCACATTTTAGCTGTCTGACCCTGATCAATTCACTTTATCTTTCCCTACCCTAGTCAATTTATTAGTCTCTAAGTTGCAGCCAAGGGTGTATGAGATGTTTCAGAAGGACCAGCTCCTCTGTGGTGACAAATGAACAAATGAGAACAATTTTTCCCAATAACCATAAAGTAGGCCTTGTGGAATGCTTAGTAAATTCTTGGTAAAATATAGAAGATGCCCCCGCATCCAGGGCCATTGCCAATTGTCCTGACATGTCTTGCTTCTGGACTTTGATGATTCTGGAAGAGAGTTATAAGATGAGGGCTTTATGCAACTCTGACTCATTTAAATCCAATTCTCGGGCAAGTCAAGACTTAAGCCTCATGATATCACTGGTCCTCTTCAAAAAATGAAAGATAAACAGCAACAATAAATTACAAGGAAAATGCAGATCCCCATTGGTAGAAGGAATTTCTCCATTCTGGAGTTCCTCACCCAATAGTATCAAACTCAAATAGAAATGGTAAGCAGCATATTGACTTAGAAAATTACGAGTTAATATTATTTTTGTTGCATTGTATTTTATTTATTTTATTAATATTTTCTAATTACATATTAGACTAGTTAGGGAGTTTTATTGGCCACTAGTTTGACACTAATACCCCAAACCAATAAATTCATAAATCCAGTTCCAGTTCCTATCCCTATCCCTAACTTTTTATAGTAGACATTTGAGAAATGGTTGTTGAATTGATTTTTGACACATGAACATATTTGATAAGTAGTACTTTGTAGATAGAGTTTTGGACTTGGTATTAGGAAGACTTGAGTCTAAATCCTATCTTTTATACTTTTTTAGTGATATAGAGCTGGATCTATTATTTACCCTCTCTTTGCCCCTAGCAACTTCCTAAGATTTATGTACAGTGTTCTAATGAATAAAGGAAGTTCTTTCCATGACTTTATGCTCCAAGAAAGACTTTGTTATGGATTTCCATTGCTTTTGTTGAGTTAGTTGTGAGGCATTCAGAAAGAAGGCCTATACTTCCCAAATGATTCTGCTTATGGAGTCAAAGTTATAATGAAAATTATGATCGTGAAAATAATCTTTAAGCATTTATCTTTTACCATAAGGTAGTTTAAAGTTTTTCCTGTCCTGGGATTCCTAGCAGAGATTAAAACCTTGTCTTTGGCATATCAGCAACCACCACCAGATGACCGGCATTCCATTAGCAAAACCTGGGTGCCATATGTTTGTAATAGAGGGTTGGGTTTGGGTTTTTTTTTTTTGGTCTCTTTCATGATCCCCTTCTTCCCCCTTTTCCTTCTTCCTGCTTTTTGATTTGTTAGAGAGTTATAGAATGCTTTAGTGGAATACTAGAGCTATTGGAAAATGCCATAAACTGGATCTATCCTCAGAAGGAATGTTGAATAGTTGACATTTGGAGAGATTTTAATCTCTGTTCCCAAAAATGAAGATATATATGACTGAGATTTTAATTAGATGCTAAGTATTCTTCAAAGAGAAGGAAAATGACTTGGTAGATAGAAAAGTGAACCTAGATCTCAGGAAGCTGAGCTGAACCTAAGAAGACTTCACTTCAAGTTCTGCCTCTGTTTGGGAGAATGACCTTGGATAAATCACCTTCTCATGATTCTCCACGTAACTCTCCAAGACTTTAACTTGGCAGTGAAGGTGCCTCCCTGCTTTAGCACAGAGAAGTTTCTTAGAGTGAGTTCCTCATAGCAATCAAATCAGGGGGACTGGTCAAAAGATGGAAAAAAAATTCTATCAAAAGTTTCATTAAAGTTCCTTCCAAAAGCTCAGCAGATCTAAGGCTACTCTTACAATACCTTAATCTGGCATTTAAATACCTCTATCACCTGGTGAGTCTCCTTCCTATATACCAGTGCTTCCCAAACTTTTTTGGCCTACCACCCCCTTTCCAGAAAAAATATTACTTAGCCCCCTGGAAATTATTTTTTTTTTAGTTTTAATAGCAATTAATAGGAAAGATAAATGCACCTGTGGCCATCACCGTTCCCCTGGATCGTTGCAGCACCCACCAGGGGGCAGTAGTGCCCACTTTGGGAATCACTGCTATATACCCTTATCTCATATTATCCTTTTCAACATACTCTATAGTAAATGTTACTATTCTTTGGGTCTCCAAAATGCTTTCTACTCCCTAATCCCTCCACATTTGTTTACACTTTTACTAGTGCCTAAAAGGCCCTCCTTCTACCCTTTTAACTGTTAAATTCTAACCAACCTCAAATGCCACACTCTCCATGAAACTGTCTCCATTTTCCCAGTTGGTAGTGGCCTTTCCCTTGGGGCCTCTTATCTTACTATATGGTCTTTGCACTTCTCTGATGTGCTTATCATGTGATATTTCATATTAAAGTTATCTATATTTGTGTTTCCTTACCTAAAATGCCATCTCCCTACTTCTCCAATTTTTAAAGTAATACCCATGCTTAAAATCCTATATGTCACTCCATAGCTCACTTTTAAAGCTCCATATTTCCTGAAGAATAAAATATAAATTCTCCAATATGGCATTTAAGGCCCTTCTCAGTCTTCAGTCTAGCTTCCCAGGCTTATCATACATTATTCTTCTTACTATACTCTATCTCCCTACCAAATTAGCCTGTTTGTTATTCCATGAGATCAGCACTCCATACATATGTGTCCTCATTAAGCCACATTAGCCTGTTGTTGGTGCTCAGCCATTTTCAATTGTGTCAAATTTTTCATGACCACCTTTGAGATTTTCTTGGCAAAAATATTGTAGTCATTTTCCATTTCTGTCTCCGGCTCATTTTACAGATGAGGACATTGAGGCAAACAGGATTAAATTACTTGCCCAGAGTCACCCAATTAGGAAGTGTCTCTGGTCAAATTTGAACTCTGAAAAATGTCATCCTGACCCCAGACCCAGCACTCTATCCACTATGCAGCACATACATTTATAGATTACTCCTACTTCATAAGAGGACTCTTGTAGCAAAACATAAAAATTAAGTAAAACTAATAATACAGTGGATTCCTCTAAAAATGAATGTAATGTTTCATATCTGTAGCATCACACACACACACACACACACACACACACACACACACACACACACACCTCTGTTTCCTTTTAATGAAAATCTATTTTTTTCTCCCCACTCCACCTCTATCTCATTGGAAAAAAAAAAAGAAAAGAAGAAAATTTCTTGTAACAAACATGTAGTCAAGCAAAAGAAATTTCCTCAATGGCTATATACAAATAAATATATTCGTTCAGCCTTAGATACTTCCTAGCTGTATGACCCTGGGCAAATTACTTAACCTCTGACTATCTGTCAAAAGGACCTACTGAATCCACTGGAGAAAGAAATGGCAAACCACTCGAATATCCTTCCCAAGAAAACCCTCAAGGTCCACGGGATCACAAAGAGTTGGACCTACTGAGCAACAATAACAATATATATGTATATATGTGTACACACACACACATACTCATGTATGTCTCAACCTGCACTCAATTCATCACATCCTTATAATAGATAAAAGATTTCATCATTGGTCCTCTAGAATCATGAATATCAAAATTAATAGTACCAAAAAGTAGAAAATTTAAGCAACTCATTTTTCAGAGAAGGAAATTGAATAAGCTCTATATGAATTTCTGGAATTGGAGGCAAGAAACTCTAGACCAGATGGCTTCCCAAATGCATTCTATCAAAAACTTCAAAAAACAATCAATTTAAATATCAAGTACATTGTTGACAAAATAGCAAAAGAAGAGATCCTACTAAATTCTTTCTATGACAAATAAGATTTTGCATTCCATTTTTTCCCAAATAGATTAAAGGATACTTGAAGGTAGGAACTAGAAACTATATTTCCTTACTTATCTCACCATTTTTTTTTCACATATCTCCATTCGCATCATTATATTGTGTACTATTTGTCTGCAAGCAAGCCTTCAGGCCTATATAAATACTTACTTGCCCTGTGTACTGAAACAGAGCTATGTGTTATAACAGCTGGTATTCCACCAGTTAGTGAGTAAACATTATGTCCAGGGGTTAAAGTGGCTTGGAATAACTCCAGCTCATCTGTTCTTTCTATAAAGTTACAGGGCTATCTTTTTTTTAAGTTTACGACATACACTTTAATATATCTTAAGTTTAACAGCATAAAAATGTGTCTTTTGTTATCTTGAGCCAGCACCATCTCCTTATAAAGACTATTGGCTTATGGAATAAATGCTTCTTTTTTCAGACAGTCAGTCTTCTTGAAGCATAGCCCACCTGGTAGAAGAATGCTTGCTCTCCATTTCTAGTCTACAAATGATGACTATAATATAGGTGCCTCAAAAGTCTCAGTGGAATTTTAGGTGTCAACAGTTTAAAACTAAACTGAGACTTCTGAGGTGCCCTCTATAACACCTTTAACCTATTAGTAAGAATAATACAGGCAGATCCCATCTCATATTTTTAATTGGCACCACAAAGTATGATGTAAGGTGGAAAAACATTATAGGGGACAGTTAATTCCACCAAAGCAAACCATAGGAAATGTGTCTCGGGCAAGTGGCCAAATGGCATTACAGTTTGCTTTGTGGTATGTTTATAATGAATTTATGATGTCATCACAAAATGGTGGGCAAGTTTATGTTGCATTGGAGTATGCTCTACCATCTAGTTCAATGCCCTCATTTTACAAATGGAGAAACTGAGGTCCAAGAGACTTGTTCAAAATTCCACAGGTAGTAAGGTGCAGAGCATGCCTTGAACATAAGTCTTCCAGCTCAAGAATCAATGCTCTTTCCACTATAATACACTACCACCTTAATGCCTCTTTTTAAAATACAAATTTATAATACTTTAAAGGTTACAAAATGCTTTACCCACATTATTTCATTAGAACTTCACAATAACCCCCTGAAGTGGAAACTATGGATATTATTATCTCCATTTTATTGATGAGGAAGCTACTTTTAAAAGGTTATGTACCTTTCCTTTGGTCACAGTTAGCAAACTGGGAGAGAAAGCAAGGATTGATAATTATAAATTATCGCGATAAATAAAATAATTATTGTTTGATTTTTATAGTAAATGGGAGAGCAGGGATTTATATCCAAATCTTCCAACTGTCAGTCCAACACTGTAACCCTTATGCCATGTAACCTATAACAGTACTGGTGATAAGAATAATTCCATATTTGATTTATGAATTTTTCTTACAAGTTCAAAGCCTTCTACACAAACTTTATGATCTAATATATCTGGATTATACTGACCAGTTCCTGAGTTGATTGAAGAAGATGATAAACAAATAGCTCCCCCTGTGTGAAATGACCAGGGAAGTTACAGGGTAGGTCCAACTGGATACATCTTTATGCCTACAATTCTTACAGTGCTCAAGTGCATGAGGGAAAGGAGCTGAGCCTTTGTGCAGCCCACTTTACAGAGCATTTTTTGTGTGACATTTGAACTCAGGTCTCCTTAACTTCAAACTCAGCTATCTATTCACTATAGTCACTTGTCATATAGTGATCAGAAATCCAGCTAGGTAAATCCAGATAAGGAAGTTTGCAGTAGAACTTTTATCTTATGAATACTCATACCTATACCTCAGGTAGCTAAGCAGCATATATTACTGTTGCCATTTTTTTCTGATGTAAGGACCATAGTGAAAGATGTGGTTGTGATTTTTCTATCATCAAAAAAAAAACCAGCATAGTCAAAACCATATTTCCTGTTTATTCAATATAACATAAAATAACTTGTCACTAATAGAGCTGAAGAAAGATGGTTAGGTTAAGCCTTCTATAAACAAAACACTATAGTTACTTTTACAAGTTTAGGAAAAATAGAAAACCTGAATTCTGGAGATTTTGTTGGAGAATAGGTCTCCCACATTTAGGAGAGAGATCCCCAAATGTAGGAAGGGCTCAAAGGGAGGCAGAATAGATATCACCAGCCTCTTCTTCCCTCAGCCTTCTCCAACAGAGACTTTAATTCCTACCAGAAGAGGAAATAGGAGATTAGAGCCAAATCTGCTTTCCTCAGAGAGAGGGCAGGTACCAATACAGAAATACACAAGCATACACATGCATGTGTGTAATGTGCAGCTAGGTAGTACAGTGGATAGAATGCTATGCCTAGGGTCAAGAAGACCCGAGTTGAAATCTGCCTTCAGACATTAACTAGCCATGTAACCCTAGTAAGCCACATAACTCTGTTTGCCTTATTCTACTGAAAGAAATAGCAAACCATACCAGTATCTTTACCAAGAAAACCCCAGATGGGGTCACAAAGAGTCAGATGCTACTGAAACAACTTAACAATGACATATATATTTATAACCTCATATACATACTTATATATGATATATATTTATATGTGTGTATATCTGCATCTACTCTCATCAGTATTATTAGTCTTGGAGATATAATTGGATTCAGTCTAATTTCTGATCATTTTGTCATTTTGGGAAGGGGAAGGGAACTCCAAGCTCTATATTAGTCTTGATCCCTTTCCCACCTAATATTCACATAAACACATAGCAAATAGCAAAGAAAACCCATTTATACAATTAATTAGTAAAACAGAAATCAGAGAAAAAGAGGATATATGTGTGTGTGTGTGTGTGTGTGTGTGTGTGTGTGTGTGTGTATATATATATATATATATAGGGAGAGGGAGGGAGAGACATACATATACAATAGTCCTGAGGCATTAAGAAGTTAAATCTCTTGCTGCAATTCAAAGAGTCACTAAATGTCAAAATTAGAACCTAAACCCACACTTGCTTGACTGGACAGTGGAATGTTTATATAAGGATATGAACAAGAATTGATAGAAAGTGGAGGTGCCCACAAGCATATAATCTCAACTGCTAGAGAAGCTAAGGCTTCTGGGTCCTTGAGCTTGGGTGTTCTTGTGCTGCAGTGAGTTATGTAGATTAGTTGTCACCATTTAGTCTAATATCAATATGGTGAACCTCCAAGTTCAGGGATCCTCCAGACTGCCTAAAGAGAGGTGATTGGATCAAGTTATATATATACATACATATATATAAATATATATATATAAATGCTATATATAGAGGTTAAAGCTTCCAGCCATTCATTCAATCAATCAATTATATAGCATTTATTAATTGCTTACCATATACAAGTCAAATGCTAGGGATACAAGGAAGGGCAAAAGGAGAATCCCTGTTCAAAAGGAGTTCATGGTCTAATGAGGGAGACAACATATAAACAACTATGTATAAAGAGTATTGGGATCAGTTCCATAAGTAGAACTGGTACTTCCAGCCCGAATTAGGTGGAGAAATCTAGTCTTAAAAAAAAGTGGAGGTTCTAAGATACAATCTCATAGGTGGGAGAAGTCCTCATTGATCATGCAGAGAGTGGAATAAAGAATATACTCACTCTATTGAAAATCGCAATTTATTTTTTTAGGAAGTTTTGTACATAATGCTTCACCATAGCAAGTGAATTAAATGTGGTAGAAGAGGAACCATCACTTTCCATTCCATAGAGCTATAGGCAAATCAATCTGTTGCTCAT
Organism: Gracilinanus agilis; assembly: GCF_016433145.1. Lineage (NCBI taxonomy): Eukaryota > Metazoa > Chordata > Mammalia > Didelphimorphia > Didelphidae > Gracilinanus > Gracilinanus agilis. The sequence goes on along the minus strand of NC_058130.1, from coordinate 266,830,130 downwards.
GTGCTCTGTTCATACTGGCAGCCTGCCAGAGTCCAGATCTCAATTAAACAGATTAGGCCAAAGAAAGCACAAATTCAGAACTCAGGCAAATTACCAAAAATTGTTGTTATTCTAGCCTTCTAACACACTGACTTCCCAAGTATGAACTGCACCAAAATGTTTAAAAAAATGGCTCAAGCATAACAAAACCTACCATTGACTGTTGCTTATTGAATAAAATTGAATAAAAACTTTTCATCTTGATATTAAGGGCCTCTGTAATGGGGTAATCTTGTCTTTTTAGCCTTATCTCATTCTTTGTCCTTTCATTAACTCCACATTCCATCCCAAATTCACTATGAGCTTATTCCTTAATCTTCTCCCTCTCTCTTTCCCCTACCCTTCTCTGACATAACTTACCCATTGCTTGTTGGAATCCTTTTCTTTCTTTGTCCCCACTCTTCTTTTTTGAAAGCCTAGCTTTGATGCCTTCTCTTTCAAGAAGCCTTCAATAGTCACACTTAAAAGCCACCCCTCCCTCTTTAAGTTTATTGAATCACTTTGGACATTTCCTTTGCAATTATCAAGTCCTACCTCTATGATATTTCTGTATATATATCCTTCATATTTGAGTCTTTCCCCCAACATTTTAATGGCATTTTTTCTAGTCCCCTCTTACTTCTCTGTAAATGTGCCAGTTCTTCAAGAAGCAAATCCATGAAGGATCTATGGCTTCACCAGCCCAGGGAACTCCTGATGTGGGAACTCCATCCACCAATGCATATAATTGTCCATATATGACAGTACAAATATTTTAAAAGAGTTGCCTCAGACACAGAGATTATGACTGATTCTAAGCTTTTGGAGGGCAGAGAATGTCATTCTTCATCCTGGTATCCTTAGCCTTTAGAATAATGTCTTCTAGATAGTAGATACTTAAGCATTTCTTCATATCAATTCTACTGGCTTGCAAAGTGTCCCATGGTATCAAAAACCCCGAACCCACTTTGATAGAAATGTGTATATGTTTTTTAAATTGATTATAATGAAGCCGGCACTTGCTTTGTAGATCTTGTTAGAATAACTGGATGACACAATGAGTTTTTTCTTCTAAATAAACAGTTAAGGTTCTTTTAAATACCCTCATTGAGATTTGATCAATGGTCCCTGAGCCCAGACAGACTGCTCTCTATACTGCCTGTGGAACTGTGAAGGAGATGTTATCTCTGTTGTGCTTAGGCCCCCATAATTGCTTCTCATTCCTGACTCCTACCAAATAATGAACGTATCCTGCCATGGTTTGCAGAACACATGTGGAGGAAATGGTAGCACTGAGAACTTAACTGGCACAAAAATTCTAACCAGATGAGGGAAAAATGTTTTGTCAAAGTAAGAGTGCTTTGAATTTTGAAGAGCACTGTATAATCTAATAAACAGCCTTCTCTGGAAGCCTTCAACTCTATCTTGAAAAGGCTATTACTTGTTATTTCAATATCATCTTGCCAATACCTCCATTTCGACATACAAAGAAAAGATTCCAGAGTACTCCTCTCCTCCCCCTCTTGCTCTTTTTGGCAAGAGTATAAAAAGAATTTTTTTTCCTAAGCAAAGCAATAAATGGCATGATTGAAAAAAAAACCTTGTAAAATAGTTCTATGTTTTCAACTTTATTAAGCAAGCAAACAAAAAAAAGTGTTTTTGAAAAAGCCCCGGAAGCCAGACTTGGTTTAATGGATATTATTTCTTCTCTCCCAATATCTCATTAGTTGACTTCTTGCATTACTCTGTTTTTATTTATCTATTTGTTATGTCAAATGATATAGTAGATGTATAGGGCTTTGTGAACTTCGGAGTATTATATAAATGCTGGTTATGATTATTGTTGTTGTTACTGCTGCTGTTGTTTTCCAGGAGGTTCACAAACTACAAGGATCTTGAAATAAGAATATCATTCTTTATCCAGAGACTCTCTAAAGAAGGAGACTCAGGATACAGGGAAGTGTCTCTTGCTTCTCTTATCCATAATTAACTGAGCGTCTGGGTCACTGCTTGATCTGAAAAAGATCACCTCAGAAAAAAGGCATAAAGTAGGGCAAAATTTGGTTTCAGTTCCCTCCTGACTCTTTCCTTTTCTGCATCCCTTTCATTCTATACCTCCATTACCCTTAGATACCATACGCCTTGTCTATTGTCCAGTTTCTCTCACTACATCTCTCTTTGCCTGCCCCATGCTCCCAAATAACCTTACCTTCCTCCTCTATCAACACATCTCCTGTTCTCCTACTGCCACAATTTCAGCTAATTCTTAGCAGAAAGGTGATCTAAGTAAACACAAAACTGTAGTTCAAAAGACCAAATTTCTCACGGTGGAATATGGGGGCATTTTGATGGAATCAGGAAAAGTTGATATGTTTTGGAGGGGGGAGGATTTCCTGGAGACCCAAAGATGTAGCTGTCTACACTTAAACAGAATTTCATTAGGGAATATGAAAGATCCTGATACATCCAGAAAGTTATCTAAGTCTCTTTCCCCATAATGGGAGAAGTGCTAACGAGGTCTAATATAATAAGTACATGCTTCTTACTATGAAAAGACACAAGCATATAATTCTAAGTTGATATCATGTAAGGTGATGGAGACAGGAAAAATGTTTTTGATAAAATGGAGATCTTGGTCAACAGAAAGTGACAAATGAGATAGCATTGTTCTATAGTTCAAAATCCAAGGAATACATGTGGTGTTTCCATGATGCAGAATGCATTCATCTTGACCTTGGACCAACTTCCCACCAGCAGAGGCAGACAAACAGGAAGTGAGGAAGACACAGTTGTTCTCCAGCCAGAAGTGAAAGGAGCCAGTGAGATCTGGGTAACTGCTGTGTAAACATTTAAAATGAAGACTTAAGAATTTTTTTTTTAAGCACTGAGTATGTTCCTGATGCTCTGTTTTTCATTTTAACCTTTCTCTGCCATTCCACTCATGGGCTGATGGATATATAACTGTTGCAATATAGAAAGCTAAAGAGAAGAAGCAAAGTGAAGCCTTTATGCTAAGACCTAATTTATCAAATCTTTGTTTACCTGGTTTGGGGACCCTTGGAGAGTTTTGGGGGGAAATAGGGCTGCAAAGAAAATGAAGCTCTCAAAGAAACAGTTGGAAAACCAAATTTTTTTCTTTTATTAGCCTCTATTTATGAAATGGATGGCATAGGAATTATGGTTATGGTATGGATTATAGATTCAGAGGTGGAAGGAACCAAATGCTGTGCCCTTTCTATTCTATCAAACTGATTATGGAAGTCAACCTTCAATTCCTCATTCTCGGCCTCATTCTAAGCCATTCCAAGGTATTCTTTGGAATTTTCTATTATGTTAAGTTTGGGAATCTCAAGATCTCTGGGATAATTAGTACAATACTTACTGTAATGGCTCATGTTTCCCCCATGCTGAGCTAATTATTCCTTCTTTCCATGGGGCTAATGACTTATAGTATCAATATTATTTTTATACTGGTTGAGCAATTGAGATATATTTTATTCTTGCTATTTACTCTAGTTTCACAATTGTTAAAAAAATGAAATTTTGGTGATCCTACCAATAACTTCTCAAATATATCTGAGGTCCCTTTAGTGAAGCAGATTGTATCCCGACTACGGTTGTTCATCTTGTGAAAGTTGCCTCCATATCCTTCCAAATTTGCCACAGCATCCACCAAATGGGCTTCTAATATCTTTTAAAATTTTTATCTTCTCTCTTTGAGAGGTCATTGGTTTCTACTTGCCCAATTCTTGTCTTTAGAGACTAGTTTTCTGCTATAATCTTTTGATTTTCCTTTTCAATTTGGTCCATCCTGTTTTCCAGCTGTTTGATTTTGGTTTCCAATTTGCTTATCAATTCTTTTGATTTGGGGGTATCTTTTTCGAATTGCCCAATTCTAGCCTCTGGAGACTGGTTTTTGGCTATAATCTTTTGGTTTTCCTTTTCAATCTGGTCTGTTTGGTTCTTCAGGGCTTCCAGCTGGTCATTTCTGGTCTTCAATTTGCTTATCAATTCATTTGATTTCTGAGCCTCACTTTCCAATTGCAAAATTCTGCCTTTTAAACTGTTATTTTCTTGCCAGATCCCTTCCATCTTTCTCATAATCTCAGATTTGAACTCTTCAAGAGCAGTTTTCATTTTTGGGGGAAGGTTTGGATATGGTTACTTGTTTGTTCTCCTTTGCTGTTTGCTCTGTTGTCTGGGTTTTTTTCTGTGTAAAAGTTGTCAAGTGTTAAAGATTTCTTCTTGATTTTTCTCTTCTGGGGTTCTTGTGTCTGGCTTGTCATTTTTAGCCCAGCGCCCTCTCAGCTTTATCCTCATGCCCAGGGTCTGTCTGCACTCTTTAGGCTCCTGAGATCTCAGGTCTTGTTGTTCTCAGGGTCAAGCCTCTTGGTGGTCCCCTTGCTTGTTCCTCTGCCTGAAGCTCCTTTAACAGTCTCAGGGTGCTGCTTCCACAGTCAGGCACCCCTCTGCACTGGGTCCCCACCCAAGGTCTGCGCCTGCACTCAGGATCCGTGTCTATACCTGTGTCCGTGCTTGCGCTCAAGGTCTGTGTTCAAAGTCCGCGCGCGTTCTTTAGCTTCTTGGGGTCTTAAGTCTTGCTGCTCTCAGGAGCAGGCACTGGTGATCCCAGGTAGCTGCATTAATGAATGCCCCAAACTTGCTTTAACTCTTGTGCACTGGCTTTGGCCTTGTAGGTGGTGTGTGGGGAGGAGGGGGTTGCTTAGCTCATGTTTTAATGAGAGCTATTTTGCCCCCTTATAGCATGGAAATGCCCCGATTCCACATACCTTCAATTCTGCACCCTGTTGTGGGGTCCCTTCATTCATCTGGATTTGTTTTTATGTCTTCTTGAGGAGTCTTATATGTGTGGGTTAGGAGAGGTTAAGCAGCTGCTTTTTATTCTGCTGCCATCTTAACCCAGAAGCTTCTTCAAGTACTCTTCTATCTTCTCTCTTCAAATCAATATTGTATATCAATTCCAAGGCAAAAGAGTGGTAAGGATTAGGCAAAGGCAATTGTGACTTGCTCAGGGTATTTTTGACTGAAATAGAGAATTTAGGAGAAAGGATGGATTTAGGGGCGTGGGGGGATAATGATTCTTTTAAAGACATTTAATTTGTGATGCTTGTGGGATATCTGGTTGGAGATCACTAGCAGGTAGCTGATGATGCAGGATTGGAGGTCAGAAGAGAGATTGGAACTTAGATAGGAGACTTGAGTTTAAATACTATCTTAGAAACTTACTGGCAATGTGACCCAGGACAAGCCATTTAATCTCTTTCAAACTCAATTTCCTTATTTTAAAAATGGGAACATAAATTATCTTTCATTTCTTTTCTTTTTATCCCTAGAACTTAGCACTAAAGATTATACATATATATGTATGTGCATATCAAAAGATATACATATCTATATAAACATTCATGTATAATAATATTTTATTGACTGACTGACTTTATTTGAATAATTCTAAATTGCTTTCCAAAATGATTCTACTGATTCATAGCTCCACCAACAATGCACTAATATGTATATCTTCCCACAAGCCTTCCAACATTGACTATTCCCATCTTTGGTCATCTTTGCCAATTTACAGGGTGTGAGGTGAAGTCTCTTGATTGTTGTGTTTCATTTTTCTTATAATTAGCAAGTTGGAATCTTCTTGCATATGGCTGATAATTATTTGCAATTCTTCCTTTGAGAACTGTTTGTTCAAAGCTTTTGATCGCTTATGTATTGGGAAGTGAGCTTTTGATTTTATCTATCTATATCTGTTAATTATTTATACAGTGTTATGGTTTTTTAATTGTAAGCTTCTAAAGGGTGATTCCTATTGTGTCCTTAAATTTTTCCTTAACACTTCGTAGGGTACCACATGCCTTCCAATGTCCCAGTATTACTTGATGATGAGATAATGAATCTGATGATGTTCTCTTATAAAATGTTCTTTGACAAAAACCCAGTAACACCCGTCCCCTTTAGAAATCTCTGCTCTTTGTCTTTCAAGTGAAGGGGAAAAAAATAAAAGAACAAAAGAGAAGAGTTCAAATCCCAGTGACCTTGTGAACATATATCAATTTGAATTAGGAGAAAAGCATATGAGTAAATTCACTCTTGCTCTGAGTGATATATGGTTGTGCTTGCATGTGGCTAGATATTCAGGGATGTAACTGAACAATTCATACAAAATTGTCACTACAGTATGCGTCTTTCTGGAATCATATGGAAAATCATGCACAATGCTAACAAATGTTTTCTCATACACAAATTGTTTAAAATTTTTAAAAGTGAATTCTTCTGCAAAAGAGCTATTTGAGCTATTCAGTCAAAAGATTTATACATTTAAAAAAAATCTTGTAAAACTCGGTCTTACATTTAAGATACCTTTTTAAAAAAAATCCAAAAGGACAGAATGGTTTGTGGGGTTAGACACAGCTAAAGCATCCTAGAAAAAACAATTCAGGTTACATGGTCACATTTATGCTTATAAAACATAGATTTTTTGAGATTGCCTCAAAGTCCTTTGACATTGTTAAAGAAAACTTTTTTCCTTTATCTTATTAATTCCCTACCTTTTTCAAACAAGATTTGTCCTCCTTTTAATGTGTCCCCCATTTTCACTTGAAGCTTTTTTCTCATTCTGGTTCTTCTTTGTATTTAGTGATTCACTAGGGTGGTCTTTTCTTTTCCAGGCTTATTGCCATTGGAAGGCTAGACATCTTGAAACCAGAACAAGTTGACTTTGGATGGGTTTGAATAATCTCATAGAATTTTAAAGTTGGAAGCTGCTTTAAAGTTCATCTAAGGGTTACCTCCATCCCAGGTCCTGGGAAAATTTTGACTTCTAGGCCAGAATCCCAGAGTTTAAAGGGATCTCAGAAAACCATCTAATCTAACCTTTGCCTAAAAAGAAATCTTCTATTAGCATCATGACAAATAGTCATGTAGCCTCCAACTAAACACCTCTAGTGATGGTGAACTTTCCATTACCAGAGATGACACATTCTACTTTGGAGTAGCTTTACCTATTAGGAAATATTTTCTTGCATTGAACCTCTGAAACCTTGTATTTCAAGGGCTCATTTCCACCTTAAAGGTTGTTTCTATTAATAGGGGTCTTCCTCAACTTTGTCCATTAGAAACTTCAGCACTCCATTTTCCACAAGTCACTTCTTGTATCTTAGTCACTGAACTAAGGTACTGTATTATTTCTTTAAGTCTAATTCTCAGCTCCAACTCCTATCTCCAACTAGTATGAATTTTTCTTCAGTATCTTTGAGATTGGAATTTTGTTTCTTTGCCAGTCATCCAAAGGAATGGAATCCTACTCTTCATCCTAGATCTAATGGCTATTTCTTCATTATCTTCTATATGACTTGGATTACGTATTCTCTGTCTTTTTCTCAGGATCCTTTTTTGAAGCCAATCTTGTAACTTGCCCTCATTCAAATCATTTGGTTGCCAAGATCACTCTTTGTACTTTGCCTGCAATTATATGCCTTTGGTTCTTCAGCATTAGATTAGATTTCCTCTACCAGATGGACCTCCCCATATTGTAAGTCTTACTTTGGAAGGTTGATATGCTTGAGATCTAGCTATCCTTCATCTGACCTTTCTAGAATTTTGGAAAGAAGTATCCTTTCCTCTTTCTTCATGTCTTTAAAAAATCTAAGCTTATCAGAGAACTCCCCCTTTATACAAAGCAGTCCCTTCTTTCTCATTAGAACCATTCATGCTGAGAGAAATGTTGTAGAAAAATGAAGAAAGTATGAAGTAGAATTATATTAGATTGTTAAGTCTACTTTTGACTTTTGTGAGAGAAGACTGAAGAGCAACTTTTGAGAAGAAGAGACCTTAGAGGAAGATCTCACAGAGAAGAGTTTAAAAAGAAGGAAAAGGAGAAAGTAGGTAAGAAATCAAGATAAGTCAGAAAAGTTAAGAGAAACAAATAGACAGTAAAATACTTTGGTGGAGTGAAGTGGTGGGTAGGAAAAATTGTTGAAATAGGAAGGCGGTTTAGTGGGAAAGAGGAAGTGTATATGACCAGGAAGTTGTTGAGAGGAAGGAAAAGAAGTTGAATGTGATTGTCAGGTCACTAAGAGGTGATGATAGGTTGTAAAGATCTCAGTGAGACTTCTTTTCATGTTATCAGAAACAATGAATTGCTCCTTTTAAAAAAATAAAGCAGGAATTGGGGAGAGGGAGATAAAAAATGTCTGAAGTAGGAAGGTGGGAGGGTGACTCTTGTCAAGAGGTTAGTGACTAGAAGAGTACCATATGGAGAACGAAAGGAAAGAAAAGGATGAATGTACATTTAGAGCACCTTCCCCCGCCCCCCGATCCCTCACATTATGTATTCTCTCACATATATGAGGCTCCTCCTGAAGAGGAGGGAACTGGATTCTCTGAGGAGGAGGAAGATGCTTGTCCACCAAAGAATATCTTAGAGCCACAGAAGTATTCAGATTGGAAAATATTGAATGAAGACCAAAGGAAAAAGTAAAGAGTAGTGGAGGCTTATTATTCCTTTCTCAGGAGTGCTGAGGCTGCTATTTGTGATCTTATAACAGCAATAGTGAGGTCTGTTGCCTCCTTGGGGCATTTGTTACAGCAGATAATCTCCCAAGATTTATGAAAGAATGACATCTATTTGTCTTGGGTAGTTCATGTCAACTCAAATGATATTGCCAGGAGGATTTGAAGAAGTACAGGTATCCCTTCCATATGGCAAATTTCCCCAATACAAGTTTTGATCTATTGCAGGTTAGAATAAGAAATTAAACAGGAATTTGGGTGGGGTATGTTGCAGAAGCCATGGATGACACATGAAGGTTAGTGGAAGGTACAGAAAAAGTTTAGAAATTATGTAGCCTATAATCAAATACTTAACCAAAATTTTACAATAAAGCACTGTAAATACTCCGTAAAAGAAAAAGGAAAAATTCAGAACTCTTTTCTGATATGAAGGGAGAGTCAATAAATTTTACAAAAATTTTCCAGGTTGAGGGGTCACCACTCCTCTAACCCCCATGATGTGGAAGGGATACCTACCTGTATTGCCAAAGGTTATCAAATTCAATGGGCTCTGTTTTTCTTGCTGCTGCCCACTGAAGCCAAAGGACATAGTCCAAGAAAATTGATTTGAAAAGTGAGTAGCTGGCTGTGAAAGGTTATCTGAGAATGGAATTTGGATTTCTGGACTGTCGCTTCAAAGAGAGGGATGGACATATGACCGGACAAGATGGAGTATTCATGACAAAGACATTTTGGCAAGACAAACCCTTCCTCTCTAGGCTGTACTCTGGATGTTCTCCACTATGTCCCAGCAACCTCTTCATCCTGGAAGCTCACTCTGGCCCTGGCATTCTCACATTGGAAGTAGCCTCTGTTCCAACAGCCTCTCCCTCTGATTGGAGGTCTCCTCTCAGAACCTCAGAACCCAGGCCAGCCAGGGCTCATTCCTCTTCAGGCTACTCTCCAGACTTTCTCTACCATGCTTCCTTGGTTTCCTTTAACTGCTCCACACTTTCAGCTTCTTTTCATCAGCTCTTTCCCCACATAGACTATAAGTTCCTCAAGGGCAGACACTGTCTTTCTGCTAATATTTGTAGTCTTAGAACTTAGCCCAGTATCTGGCAAGAAGTACTTAACTAAGTTTTGTTGTTGTTGTTGTTGTTGTTTTACTGTTGACTGACAAATATCAGGTTATATTTTCAGCAACTATCTAGAAACTTGATCCCCTTCACTTATCATAAACTGTTCCTGTTCAAATTGTGTGATCTCCATTGAAAGAAATGTCTATTATTCACACACACATAAATACACACATATATACCCAGAGCTTAATCTAGCTATGAATCAAAAACCATTGAAATCAATCACTAAACTGGTATATGAACAAATTTTGATAGTAATGGAGGTGGAAGACTTCAATTTCCCAAATATTTGTTGGAAATTTCATTTTGCTAAAAGTAGATTATTTATTGAATAAATCCACATATATGTATATATCACATAATACATACACAAGAATGCACACATTAATGTATATACATTTTATCTGTATGCAATATACACATATGTCTTAAACACATGTGTACACATACATGTACATGTGTATATAATAAAAACACTCATATGCATACATCTATTTTTGATCCATTCATGTGATTTGTTGGTATGGAAAACTACCGGTAAGAAAACTTCCCCCACTAAGGTAGATGAACAATAGTTCTCTGCTTTCTAATCTTAGGAAGTCATGTGGGGCCCTGAAAGGCTAAATGATTTACCCACAGTCACACAGTTGGGGGATTTCTATCCCGAGAAATCTTCTGAATATTTTCACATCGCCACCTTTTTTCTCTCCTTTTTTTTCTAACTCAAATATTTCCCCAAATGGATTTTAGTCTTTTCTCTTTAATGAAGTTTTTCTTTTTCCTTCAGAGCCCAACTCAGATGTTACTTTTATGAAGTCTTCAGTGACACCCCTATTATCCTCTGCCTACTTGTACAAGAATATTTATAGCAGCTCTTTTGCTAAAAATATAACACTAACTTTTAAGGAGTTAGGAGAAATTTTTTTTTTCTTTTAGTTATTTTCTCTCTTTACTGAAAAGTTTTTTTTTTCTAATTTAGTATGCGACTTCAGAAAAAAACTTCACTTTCTGTTCACCAGCACATAGCACAGTTCCTGGCATTGCAGGCATTTAATAAATATTTGTTAATTTTTATTAAAACATGAATATAATAAATGTATGAATTCAAATAAACAAATTTTGGGGTATATTTTCCACTTCACTTTTGTGAGAGAGATAAATGCCAAGCATAAGAATTCAATACATATTAATTAAGCACAAACCGTGTATAAAACCCTTGGTCTAGCACAGTATTTGGCATAAGGCCTCCATTATTATTGTTAAAACTTAGCAAAAATATCAGACAAAGCTAAAATGGGGCAGTGGAAATTTGGTTAGTCCTTGTTTCAAGGAAGCATTCCTATATTCTTGTATGGAATTCACCCCACGTTAATCTATTTGCATTCAACAAGCACATTGGCTTGTGGTATATTTAAAACAGCAAATTTCAGATTTTGTCAAAGAATCAAAATAGATCCCAAACCATATCCATCATCTTCCTATCAAAAAGTGTTCTTTCTCCTTACTTTCCTGTGATTTTCAATGCCACTAACATTCTCCTAGTCCCTCAGGCACAAAACCTTGGAGCTGACTTTGACTTCAGTCTCTTCTTCAGCCCTAACTAGTTACTAATAACTGTTGATTCTATCATCCAAATCTCTCTCCAAGCTGTTTCCTCTTTCCCATTTTCACTGAGAAAAACAAAAACAAACAAATCATAGTTCAGATCTGAATTACTTCTCACTTGAACTATAAATATATATGCCTTTCACTTCATAACAGGTCTCTTTGCTTCTAATCCATTTTATTCACTGCTATTCATTTCCTTAAATCACAATTGTGATTATACTACTCTTGTTGCTCAAAAAGGCAGTTGGTAGTACAGTGGATAGAATGCTAGGCCTGTAGTCAGGAAAATCTGACTTCAAATCCAACCTCAGACAAATACTAGCTATGTGTCCCTGGGCAAGTCACTTAACTCTGTTTGTATCAATTTCATTATCTATAAAATGAAGCTGGAGAAGGAAATGGCAAACCACTCCAGATTTTTGCCAAGAAAACCCCAAATGGGATCAAAGAGTTGGACGTGACTGAAATAACTGAACAACAACAAAAACTTGTTCAGAGATTGTCAATGACTCTTGTTATCTACAGAATAAAATCCAAACTTGTTTAAAATGTTCTACAATCTGGATCAAATGTTTCCTCTGAATTCCTCAAAGATATCCTGTGTTTTTTCTGCTTCATTGTTTGAAATGCTCTTTATCTAGAGTAATATTCATTTTATGTCTATCAAAATGCTATTCATTCTTTAAAGTTAAATGAAAAGATTTTTGCTTGATGCCTTCAACCAAAATATATTCTTTCCTTCCATATACCTCTAGAGCACTTCATAGCTTCTTATATCACACATCTGCATTATATTCATTGAAATACTCATCTTTCCTCCTATATTCAATTAAATTCAAACGAAAAAGATTTTATTAGTCGTTTCCATTCCAAATGTTCATCGAGACCCTCCATTTCTTTCTCTTTCTTTCTTTCTTTCTTTCTTTCTTTCTTTCTTTCTTTCTTTCTTTCTTTCTTTCTTTCTTTCTTTCTTTCTTTCTCTCTCACCTACCTATGAAAGTAAGAATAGGAATATAGGAATAAGGATCTCCTGGGTTAGCATGAACTGATCTTGTTGATGGGAAGATGGGTAAGATGGGCAGTCTAATTTCCTCTCCAACCTACAAAGCTGAAAGGTCCTGCTCAGTTTTGTAGGCTGGAGAGGAGATTGGACTGCCTATCTTGTAGTTGAAACGTTATTCTGGGACTTTGCAATCTCTTCCAAATCTGAGATTCTGTGAACCTCAGTAAATCAGAGAAGTCACAGAATCATAGAATTTGAAAGATGAAGTGTCCTGAGTATTCAGAATTATATATTTTATGTTCTTTATTTTCCTGTGATATAGCTGGCTTAGATCTTGTGTAATAAGGAAAAGGGCCTTTCTTGGATGCAGAAAAGTAGAGATAAATCAAGTTGTCATCTACCTGTGTTTTCCAAGTTAACATTAACTAACTCCTCTGTTGGAACAAAAAAGTGAGTCCTATGGGAAGAATTTAGTGCTTCCTGGAGATTTAAATAGCTTGAGAGTTTGCGACTGGAGTCATTAGATATGTCTGCTCTTGAATCCACTTTAAACAATATATATTCTGTGTTTAACTTTTTTGCTTGTATTTAATTTTTACTTGCTTAAATAATCACCACTGAAATGAAAAATAGCCATGAAAGGATCAAATGAAGTTCATTTGAAGATAAATAATCATAAGGAGTGAAGCAAATTTCTTGGCCCAAATGCTAGAGATCCAAAGGAAAGATGGGGAATTTTGGTGCTGTCTTCTAACTGTTCTATCTATTCTTATAGGTCTAATGAGTATGAAGAAGAAATAGCATAGAACTGGAACTTCAGGGACACAGGTTCCATGTCTGGCTTTATTGCTGACTAGTTGTATAGTCTCAGGTAAATCACTTGGCCTCTCTGTAGCTCAAAAGTGAAATCAAGTGAGTAGATCACACAATATCTTAGGTTCCTTTTAACACTAACATTCAATTATTTTAATGATCTAATATATTTATATCTTGTGTCTCTATATAGGTTGTAAGCTTTTAAAGGACAGGAAACACTCTATTGTGTATCTTTGGCCATGATGGGACACATAATACATACATTGAATCAGGATGCTTCAAGCAGAACAAGTTTAATCCTTCTTCCTTATGAAAGTCATTCAAATACTTCAAGAATGTTATAATTTCTCCCTTAAGCCTTCTCTTCCTCAATTCCTTCATTTGATCTGATCTGTCAAGATAATCAGTTACCATTATTATTCATTCATGTCTAAACTCCATTCGGGGTTTTCTTGGTGAAGATACTGGAGTGGTTTGACATTTCCTTCTCCAGCTCATTTTACAGATGAGGAAATTGAGGCAAACAGGGCTAAATGACTTGCCCAGGGTCACATAGCTAATAAGGGTCTGATGTCAGATTTGAACTCAGGAAGAGGAGTCTTCCTGATTTCAGACATGGTACTCTATTCACTATGCCATCCAGCTGCCCCAAGGTTATCTAGAATCCTTAAAATCCCAGTCATTGTCCTTTATTTGTCCAGTTTATACCTTTTGAAAAATATGCCTCCCAAAATTGAAATACAAGATTCTAATTATAGTCAGTCTGGGCTAGGTTATACATTTTTTATCCTTTAAAAAGTGATAATCAAGGGGGGGCGCGACATCTTAGGAAGACAAGCTCTTTTTTTGCATGAATCATGTAACCATGTTAAAAATGAATATTAATAAATGAAAAAAAATAAAAAAATAAAAAAATAAAATAAAATAAAATAAATATACCAAAAGCTAAATTAAAAAATTTAATCAATAAAAAAAATGATAATCAAAGTAACTATCTTTGTCTTTTCCATTTGCCATTTTTTTGGTCTTCAATAGATCATTTAAAGAGATTCATTTGAAGTTATAGTAATTGTAATCTTTTCTTCTATCTTTTCAAACTTAGGATATTGATTTTGACCTTTAACTACTAAGTGGTCTGACTGTGCCTAGTTGATTTTGATAATGAATTTCACACCATTAAGTAGCTACTTGCTATATACCAATATATAATCAATCTAATAGCATTTCTTGGGGGGAGGAAATGATGTTGTTTACTGCTTGCCATGTTCATGGTCTTCTAATTATATAATGGAAGGCAGTTTTCTTGATTTACAGGCATGTGGTTTCAAAGTGGACCACAAGCCTTAGGCTTTTCCTGTTTCTCAAACTTGAGCCATGTGTTGAAACAGAGCTTTTGTCATTTTCCTCTATGACCACTCTGCACGGACATCAGATATTAATGAAATATAAATATTGACTTGGTTTAAAGAGTCTTGTCAAGATCCTCATGGAATTTTTCTGTTTCTTCATCCTCTGTGGCAAGCATTGATATCTACAAATATTTCCATAGAGATCTCCTTTTTTTGTTGTCGTTTATAACATGCAGGGCAAGATGTGATGACCAAGTATCTCTTACAGTTGTGTTTCTTGTTGTCTTAGGACATATAGTACAACAAAAAAATGTCATAAAGATTCAAAATAACCAAGTATATGACTTCAGCTTCAAGAGGGAATATGGGGAAAGAGAGTAAAGTATATACTATGGAGGGAGAGATATTCTTCAGGAATCATGGTTATGGAAGAATTAGGAATTATGTGGTTAGGTTCCTGGGGAAAAATTGCCAATTACCAAAGGTCCGTCATTCAGAGTACCCACTGGATGAGGCTTCACCAAAAGATCTAAGAGAATTTTCAAGTCTCAATCTGTTGCAAAGGCACAAGAGCAAAATTTGGGAGCATTTCTATTTGTAAGAGGCAGCATGGTATGCATAGTAGCTAAAAAGTTTGTCTCAAACCAACTCAAAGTTGGTTCAGGATTTGCATCTGACACATTTGCTTCTGACTGGATGAATCTAGGCAAGTAAGTTAGCTTTTCAGGGCTCTCAAAAACTTTTAAAGACTGACAGAAAGTTTCAGAGAAGGTGATGGACTGGATAGCTTGAGGGAATTTTCTCATCTCTGAATTTTCAGGACTAAAGACATCAAAAGTCCAATCCGTATCTTTATGTCAATTCAAGAAGAGAATAACTTTATTTCCTTCATGAAATTTTCATTTTTTGTGTGATATATGTTTTCTATCACAACATGAGCAATATGGAAATATATATTACATGAAAGTATGAGCATAACTATTTACTACAGTGGTGAGGGGAAAGAGACAAGAGGGAGAAAATCTGAATTCTAAAATGTCAGAATACAATTGTCAAAAATTGTTTCTACATGTAACTGAAAAAAAAGAAAAAAGAGAATAATTATTTCCTTCCATTGGCAACTTGGTGGATAGAATACAGGCCTTAGAGTCAGAAAGACAAGAGTTCAAATCCTGCCTCAGACCCTTATTAGCTGTGTGACTCAAGCCAAGTCATTTAACCCCTCTCAACGTCAGTTTCCTCATTTCTAAAATGAGGATTAAAATAGCAGCTGCCTTATAGGGTTGTTTCAAGGATCAATGAAATATTATATATGCACCAAGTATGTTTTGTGTCTACTTTCTCAATAAATATTAATACTAATGCAGGCTTGTTACATCTGTCAGAAATATCAGGTTCCCTAAAGGATCTGGGGTTGCCTCTTTTGCTGCTGTTGGCTCAAGCCCCTCCACTGGCATTTGTTAGGGAGCCAATGTTTAGCATCAAGCCATTTATTCACTTAAAATTGATTGACTTTTATAAATGTATATTCACTTCAAAAATATAGCAAGAATAAGCACACAAATATTTTCTCCAATACCTCAGAGCCATGATCACCCCCTCCTCCAAAATTATTTCAGGTAAACAATGAGGGGAGGGGGAGAGAGAATTAGGTTCATAACTTAGCTTAGTAAAACAAAGTTCACAACCAGTTGCAATATCTCTGCTGAGTGAGTCCCTCCCTAGTCCTCAGTAGATGGATTAAACCAGGTTGAGGGTAACTGATAGGGCTTAGATCTGTCAGTGACTTAGGGGAATGTCTATCCCAAGCATGTGAAGTGAAATGGGCAGATAAGAACAATTTTAACAGGCATGAAAGTAACTGAAGCAGGTCTTGTGGAGTGGCTAGAGCTTGGTCAGACATTGAAGATGACAAAGTCATTCACTGCATCCCAGGCCAATGCCAATAATGCTGACTTTGTTTTGCCACTGGTCTTTGATGACTCTGGAAGAGAGAATGACACTGATGACTTTGTGTAACTCTGCCTCACTTAAATCCAATTCATGGGCAAGTAAAGACATCACTCTCATTGGTCCTTTTCCAAAATGGAGGATGAACAGCAAAAACCATCTACTAAAGAGTATAGAGTTGGCATGACCGCTATTGGCCACTATGCTCACACAGTTTATATTGCTGATTATTGAAGAAGTGAAACAATTTTTTTCTGGATACTTTTTGTACATCAGGATCATGGATGCTAGCAGATCAGGGATCACTTGGCATCAGTAAAGGGACATGTATACAAGCAAGTATAACATAAGTTAAGGGGAGCAAAGTTCTGAAAAGGGTAGAATAGATCCTAGGCCAGAAATTCATCAAAAACATTAAAAAAAAGATACCTATATTCAAGATATCTTGAGATGAATCTAATTCTATGATGACGCTCCCAGTCGGTTAGATACTGCTTATATGTCTTATATAACTTCTGGTTAGAGTAGGAATCTTTCCTAGAACATAGGTGGACCTATGACCTAAAGTAAAAAATAGGAAAATGATTGGAGAGTGGGCAGTCAGTGACGGTAGAACTTGATAATGTCTTCTTAGTAAAATTAATGTGGCACAGTAGATAGAATGCTGATACTAGAATCAGGAAGATTTAGGTTCAAAATCAGTCTTAGATACTAGCTGCAGGACCTTGGGCAAGTCACTTAATCTGTTTGCCTTAGTTTCTTCAATTGTATAATGGGGATAATATAGAACCTACTTTCCAGGGTTGTGAGGATCAAATAAGATGTTTATAAAAGTGTTTAGCACAGTGCCTGGAACATAGTAGGAGCTATTTAAATGCATATTCCCTTCCCTCTGCCTTTTCTTTTTTAAAAAAAATTAATTAATATAATTTATTTTAAAGTATCTCAGACCTTCCTTCCCTATGCCTTCCTGTTTTCAGTTCATTCTCTGAAAGTGGCATTCACAAGTTTTTCTTCAAGTATTAAATCGGTGGCTGTATATATTGCTTTTTTTTTATTCTGCTCATTTTGCTGTTTATTATTCCAGTTAGTATATTTCCAAGTTTTTTTTTAATTAGCCTGCTCATCATTTTTTATGGTGCAATAGTATTCTATCACAATATTATTCCACAATTTGTTTAGCCGTTCACCAATTGATGGGCATCCCCTCAATTTCCCATTCTTTGCCACCACAAAGAAAGCCACTATAGTTTGGAACATATAGGTTCTTTCCCTTTTCCCCTGATCTCCTTGTGAAATAGACCCACCAATGCTTTTCTGGGTCTCAGGGTATACATAGTTTTCTAACTCTGGGTATAATTACAAATTGCCTCCCCCCCTCTGCCTTTTCTCTTCAGAAGCATGATATAGAAATCACAGGGTGGCATTTACTCTAACAAATTTTGAAGGTTCATTGGACTTCTTAATTATGCATAGATATAGATGTGTAGATATTTCTATATATATTTCTATGTATAATATATTTCTCTATATACATATGTGAATATATGTATATATTTCAATTATTAAATATATTGAAAAAAACTAAAATAAAACACTCATTTCTTTCCCTACATATTATCTTTAATAGTCAGGAAGAAATATGGAACTTTCAGCATTATTTAAGCTGGAGAAGAGGCTGGTCATGTAGTATAACTGGGATCGGTAGAGACAAAGCAATAGATGAGGCTCTATTTAAATCTTTAGAGTAGGGGGTTTGGAGAAAGGGGAGATTAATTAGTAAAGATAGGCTATACTTAGAAGATTGTGGGGCAGTGGAAATGCCTCTGGACTAGGACTGCATAGATTAAATCAGCTCCAGAATAGACTTAAATTTTCAGTGTTAAGTATTTATATCTTAAAAACTGGCAAATGCTACCTGTGATGGCCTTCCTTCCTTCCTTCCTTCCTTCCTTCCTTCCTTCCTTCCTTCCTTCCTTCCTTCCTTCCTTCCTTCCTTCCTTCCTTCCTTCCTTCCTTCCTT